>NW_027069891.1:352701-541227 GCF_002906115.3 Quercus suber
TTTTGTTTTTTTTTTTTTTTTTTTTTTTTTTTTTTTTTTTTTTTTTTTTTTTTTTTTTTTTTTTTTTTTTTTTTTTTTTTTTGTTTTTGGGGGTAAAATGTGGCTTAGGTTAGGCTAGATACATTTGCATCCACTTTTTCAATGTTCCTTTTCTTTTCTGCTCTCCATTTTTTTTTTTTTTACAATTGATCCCTAAATAAGTGAGTGATATTTTTATTATTTTATTATTTAAAAAATCAAAATAAATGCAAAAACTGTGCGCCTTTTTGTTTATTCATTCTAGGAAAAAAGAAACTCTATAATGTCATACCATCTCCTCTTCATTTTATTTTAAGAGCATGTTTGGTTTAATTGATGTGACAAAGGTTACACCAATTTATAGGGAATATGATATATTACTATGCTTGATTCGTTATTTATGGGATTCATGACTAGAATATATGGTAATGTTGTTAACCCATGGCAATGGTGACAATAAGATATAAAAGCTCAATTAGTGTAGAAACACTAATGCTTGTTTAGACTCTCAAATTTAAATTACGGCTTAATTGCTTTTACTCTAACTTAACTAAGTACGGAACAAAAGTAAAAGATGCGCAATAAATCGAAACACTACTCTAAGTCATAAGCAAGTACAATTAGTGATAAATGTAAAGCTTAAAGAGTAGGAAAGAGAAATGTAAACACAAGATAATACCGAGACGTGTTATCAAAAAGGAAACCGAAGTACTTGGTGAAAAACCTCTTCGTGGCCCTCTAAGCCGAAATCAATCCACTAGTGAATAAGTTAGAGTTCATGAATATCAAAAAGATCATCCAAGCCTAATCTACCCAATGTACTTGAGCCTTCCAAGCTCTAGCTACTAACGGACTTCTCAGAGTCTTGACTTCACTAGTTATCCGGATCCTACAATACTGCTCGATTGCATTCGCCAAGCCTCACAGGCTTTTTTTTGGCAAATCCTAAATGCTTCTTAAGCTCCAAAACACTCTCTACAGTCTGAATATGTGTGGGTTGTGTTTGAGTACACATCTCCTCTCAAGGTATAACAATGAGAGAGGGGAAGGAGAAGAGACTACATATGAATTCTCACTTAAGGAAGAGTAGCCCTCTCTCTAAAAGGTGGGTGTGTTGTAGAAACCTTTCTAGATTTTTCTTTTGAATAGTTTCCTTATAATTTTGTGGGTAATGAGGGTATATATAGTAGGGTAAAGATGAAAGGTCACACTTAAAATCCTTCAGGCAGAGAGTTTTGCGGGTCACTCGTGACTTGGCCTGAGTCACTCGTGACTCGCAAAATACAGCCTAACACTTGACTCTTTAGCTTTCAACATGTGCTTCTCATGTGACTTTCGTGAGTTGCACCACTCGCGAGTCAAGGCGCGAGATCAACTTCTTAAGCAATATTCACCCACTTAATACTAAACCCAATTCAACAAAATCCCACTAATTACAAAGAAATAAATCAATGCAATTACAATACTTTTTGTCATGGAATAAAGCCAACATAAATGTTACGTGAAAAACTATAACTTAACAAGATACTTTCTAATTTTTAATATAATTAGATAGTTGGGGGTGAGAGAATTTGAACCCTAAATATTTAGGTTAGAAATATTAGAATGTGCCGCATAAGCCATTAGGCACTTGGTGTCGATAAGATATTGCCATAGATTTTATGTTAAATGACTAAATTGACTAACTCAATAGCTTCAAAACTTCCCTTTATATGTTTTTATTTTTTCTTTTCCAAATTCAAACCCTTGCTTACACCCTAATTGCCCTTTATATGTTTTCATTTGTTTCCAAATTCAAAATATTTAAGGGGGAAAGAGGATCAGTAGTTGAACAAAGTCCTATAAGTAGTGCTTTATTATTTGAATCTTATGTGGTTGATCTAGTGATATAGAATAGACCGCCTTGACCTTCCTGGACTCTCATGTGCGTCTGAAATCAGCGCACCAGGTAAAAAGGTACTTGTAGAATCATGGGCCTTGGAGATGGAATTGCATGAAATTAGGCAGGCTGAAGCAAAATGGCATTTTGAGCAATAGTCGTTGCTTTGCTACAAGGTACCCCTTGAAAATGAAGAATTCCTTCATTTAGGCCCTGAAAACTGTGATTTTGTCGTTTATAGTAATATTTGTTTTCTTAATAATTTTTTTTTCAAAAGTTAGAATAAGGTCCCGCTTGTTTTGGGACAACCATTAAGGTTAATAGTTTATGATTCTGCATTTAACTTAATTTTGCCATTTTTGGTAAATTTTTGTATTTTGTCACCTAATCGTATAATTAATTCTAATTAGGGTTTTAGACGTTTTTCTTAGTATTTATATGTTTTGTAGCCGCCAGAGGCAAATCAAACTATCATCAATAAATATAGACTTTTTGTTAAATAATTTCTCTAGTGGATTCCAATTTTCTTTTCCTTGTGGATTCAAGGAAACTTCTCGTGAATTCAAGGTTTATTACCAGAAGCTAATAGTTTTGTTTCTGTTCCATCAAGAGAGTATCATGTGTGCTTTCTTCAAGCTTCCGTGACATTATCTAAGATTTGGCTCATGAATTTGGTGCTTTTGGTTGTTATCTATGGTTGATTATTCATGTTAATTTAAGGTTTTTGCACTTGCAAAATCTGTTATCTTTTATCGCGGTGGAGCATTGATTTGTATGTTGATTGTACATTGGGACAATTGAAGCTATACAATCTCTTATTGTGCCACAACCTAGTTTGAGATCTTCACTCATTTTGAATACAACTCTCTATTGTTGTAGCACCAAAAAATATATATTCTTAGAAAAAACCACAAATATATCTTCCCTTATGTATGTCTTAAGGCTAAAAAAATTTCATTACTTTCTTTGCTCTCGTACACTGCACTCATTCTTTTTTCTTTAGTTGCAAAATCTTATTTCACTCTCCTCAATTTTTCTCTCTCCCTGATGTGGCACCCCTAGGCTGTTCTCTTCTCTTATTTGTGAAACTCGCAGGTGGCTTTATATATAACTTTTTTTCTTTGAGAGAAATTTATGTATAACTAGAACCTACCGATTTTGCTATCCTAGGAAGTAGGAACACTCAAATTCCTAACTCGGCTTGAATTAGAATACTTGACATGTGGTTGGCTCGCCACACTAATACAAGGCCACTGAAGAGGTTGTCATGTGGGCTAGACTCACAATAATCTCCTCTTCTAGCCTACAATAGAAAGAGATCTTGAATCTCACTCTTCAATTCGAATCCATGTCGATCAAGCCGATACAAAACACAAACTTTTTTAGAATCTTCATCAACACTAAGAAAATCTCATCAAATTCAATGCCTTTCATTCTCAAAGAATTAATCTCACATTAGATATTCTTAATCCAATTCCCTGGCCTCCTTCGTTAGAAGCCCAAAAATATTCTCGAAGCTAAATATTTGATATTCTTTGATAGACTACCTCTCTTGGGGTTAAAAAATCTCTAGTGGAGGAAATTGCTTCCACTACTCAAAACCCTTTGAATCTTTCACTTCATCATTATCAATTGTAGATGACTTAGCCTCTCTATATTCTTCATCACAAACCGCTCACTCATTAATTTGTAGCTCGGTTGGAGGTTGCTGAATTAACAACCCATTCAACATCATTATTGGCAACATGCTCATACTTTTCTCTTCAACATAAAGCACTATAACTTCCTCAACAATCAAAGTAGCTATAATATTCTTCTCATCATCATTCCTTTCATCTTTGCCTTCAGTCAATTCTCTTTTCCAATACCTTCATATGATCACTTTCTTTACAATAGAAATATTCTCTAGTCTCCTTAAACTAAGATCTATCTCTTGATTATCATCTATCATTGAATTTAACCCGATCATTAAGTCTTCTATTTTTACTTCTACCGTGTTCTCTGTGACAAGAGCTTGATCTTGTACATTGACTCCGCCTGCATCTTTTCTTCTATTTTCTTTGTTAAACAAGCTATCTTTCACAACGGTTAGCGGCAACACAATTAGTGTATAGTTATTCAATGATACGACCAACATTTCCCGACTTTCTAGAAGATTGCTTAATAGTAACAGCACCTACAGTTCACCATCTAATGCCATCTTCACCTGTAGTCAATTGATTCACCAAACTATGAAATTCAGTCAAACACTCAGCAACAGATCTTCCATCCTTAAACTTGAAATTCACAAACTTCTTAATAAAAATACCTTATTCTAGTAGTCTTTTCGCTTATACAAACTCTCCAATACATCGAAAGTATCTGAGCATTAGTCTCACTTGCGATGTGATGAAATACACAATTATCAACCCATTGACAAATGAACCCAATAGTTTTCCAACTCATCATACTTATCCTTTGGCTTGGTCGACGGTCGTATCACCTTCAATAGGATCATATAAATCCTTACAATAAAGTAGATCCTCCTTCTTATGCTTCTAAATATGATAATTTGGACCCATCAATTTAATCATAGTCCTATACCTTTCATCCATCTTAAAAAAACACCCACTAAATCAACCAAGTTTTGGTACCACTTGTTGGGACAAGGGAAACTCTTATGGCACTTGATGGGTCACAAACTAGTCTGAGATCTTCACTCACATTTAATACAACTGTCTTTAGTTGTAGCACCCACAAAATCTCTCTTTTCAGAGAAAATTCCAAATTGATCTTCTCTTCTCTTGTGTATGTCTCTCAGTCGCTAAAAAAAATATCTTATTGTTTTCTTTGCTCTACCCTCACTACACTTTTTACTTTTTCTGTGGTTGCAAAAACTGATATGCACTCACCTTTTTTTCTTTTTTCTTTTTTCCTATTCTCTTTTCAGCCATTGGCAGCTCTCTTCTCTAATTTGTAAAACACGCATGCCGCTTAATCCTAAATAAGAACACTCAATTCCTAACTCAACTTGAATTATAATACTCGACATGTGGCTGGCTGGCCACACTACCACAAACCCATTGAATGGGCTGTCACGTGGGCTGGACCCACAACAGTAAGAGATAATAATAATCTATTTCGCTATTTTGGTTTTTCTTTGGTTTGATATCTGCATTGTGACTGGCATTTGGCAAAATAACACAATTTCCTAAATGCTTGAGATGTTGGTGATAATTGACAGAACACAAGGGTTAACTGAGAAAGACTTTGGGAGTTCCATCACCAATAGACTGATGTGGATTTGAGATGGCATTCTAATTAATGGGTCAAGTTTTAATTGGGCCAACTAAGACACATTGCAGGGATTCCATATTATTACATTGAAGGTGATATATATATATATATGGTCCCATTGCAAGTGGTCATTTTTATTTAAAACACCCCGCAATAATACACTCTGTCTGGTCCACCCATAAAGGACCAAAGCAGAGAAGGGGAACAATAATCAATACAAATTGAAAATATACAACCTTAGCACTAGACACACAATCAATACAAATGGGGACAAAAAAAAAAAGGTAAGAAAGAAAGGATTGAAAATTTTAAGAGCTTTCCAGTTTTGCATGCTCAATCATACAAACCCTCCTGGTCCCAGATATCTACAAGGAATTCTACCATCTCCTGTCATTTAAAATCCAGTAAATAGTAAGGAATTGTGTACTATCTTGTATGAGCAATAACAACAAAGGAAGCAACCTAGTCTCTTTCAACTTACACGAAGGGGGATGGGCTGTCGGAAAGGCTTTTTGGTTGAAAGTAGACTCTCATAAGTTGCATTCCAACTGCAGAAACATAATGGTTGAATCATATAGATAGAAAATAGGCACCAATTAAAGAAGTTAAACAACAGAACACTTGACCAAGGCTTGCTCAAGCTGCAGGATTGTGAGTATTGCAGGCAAAATATTTCCATAAAGAAATTGCACGTATGTGCAAGAGAAAGAATTATATTAATGAACAAGTTAATAAAAAATAGAAGCTAACTTCATCAGGTCAGTAAACCCAATCAAATTAGGCTAGGAAATAATTAATCTCTTTTTTAGCTTCTTCTTCTTCTTTTTTTGTTTTTGTTTTTTTTTTTTGGAGGGAGGTGTGTGCAGATACTCTGGACAAATTAGGAGGTTCTTTCTTTTTGCTAGAGACACCAGGAAATTAAGACTTTTCTTTTTTCTTTTTTGGGTGGCCAGTATGCACATACTAGCATGACAACAGGAGCAGAATACTTAAATAGCAATATCAGTTGAAGTTATTCACCTTATTCTGGCTTCTCGAACTTGTGGATGGCTCTGCGACCTTTTGTTTCCAAGCCATTGCTGCCTTGTCTGGTTCCAGAGAAGAAGTCCTGCATTCATCAAAGTTTTCATTATGTAAAAGAATTGGCTTGAGAAAGAGAGGATTAATGGTTAAAAAATGTCTTATCATTCACTCTTTTTTCTCAAAAGAGAAAAGCATCATCAATAAGACTACATAACCTACTATACTACACCAAGGCCATTCATTGTGTCAGTTGTGTAGGTCCAGAGTACATTCATACAGATCATTACTCATTAGATTGTCTAACGAGCACCAAAGGAGATACAGAAATTGCAGAGAAGTCAGGCAATTAAAAAAAAAATAAAATGAACAAAGAAAAGTAAAGTAATAAATGTCTTAGGAGTTGTTAGGAGCTCCATGCTTTGCCAGAACATTTATCATTGTCCCTTTTCTAATTATAAAAGAGAGGGTCAGAGCAGATAGCAGTACTCATATGATAACCACATCTGGTGCAGAAGCCACTTTAGGCAGTTGAACAAGGTTGTGTCCCAAGGCAGTATTAAATTTGAAAAGATTGGTGCAAAGTTGAGATGGATGAACTGTACATCAATGAATTACATCTGAAGGGATCCCATACTCTCTAGTCTTAGCAAGATTGTTAGAGCCCTCTAGCCCCAAGCAAGGGGACTGGAAAAAATACTAATCATACAAGCAACAATATATTCCAATTGGTAAATTCAAGAACGTAAGCAATATAGAAATTAGTTAACACACCAATCAGTTATTGTGAATAGAAGAAAAAGTTAACAAAATATGAACTTACCATGATTTACAAATTCAGATGGGTTGCTTACACTGCCATCAAAACCCTCT
Organism: Quercus suber; assembly: GCF_002906115.3. Taxonomy (NCBI): domain Eukaryota; kingdom Viridiplantae; phylum Streptophyta; class Magnoliopsida; order Fagales; family Fagaceae; genus Quercus; species Quercus suber. Next base: position 359,768 of record NW_027069891.1, read on the forward strand.
TGATCAAGGAGGGCTTGGTTTGAGGTGGCAATTGATGAGATGCTTCTCTGGGATTGAACTGCACTGTTGTCCATTTCAAAAGTGCTGCTACTCCAGAAATCATCTGATACACTATCTCTCCTCGCATATTTACCATGAATTCTCAGCCCCTGTGATGGTTCACCCATCGGTGTGGGTTTAGTATAGCATCCCAGGCAGCCTCTGCTCTGTTGCAAATCAGGTTTTAACCACAAAATTGATTAAAACCAAGTATCAACTCAATTCTCAATCTAGCATTTGAAATTATTTAAAAAAAAAAAGTCGAGAACAATCATTGCCTGAGCTAAATATTCCCAATTTAAGCCACAGGTTTTTTCATTTCTATTTTCTTTGCAAACAAAAAAAGAAGGAAAAATAAAATTTTCTTTTTCCTTACGCTAGAGCCTTCCATTTAGCCTTGAACTTTTCCTTGATCAAAAGCACAAGAGCGCGCAAATACGCTCCTGAAAGCACTAAAAATGAACAGCAGGGTTTCTTCCCAAAGCATCTCTCCGATTTGGCTATCAAACAACACCTAGAATACATAGCTGCTATTGCTATAGGATCCCCCAATACCTAATACAAATAATATAAATCATATCTATATAGACTAAACAACTTCCTAAAACTCCAAGAAAAGAATTAACAGACCACAAAAAAAGATCCTCCCCAACATGTTTCCCTGTTCACTAACTCTCAAAGTTTGCTTTCTGAACAAGCAAACACAAGTCCTCAAGATTCCTTAACCTACAAAGCAACTATAAACTACAAGAAAGTTTTCCTTTTTTTGATTGTAAACTACAAGAAAGCTAAGGAAAACAAAACAAGTTAGAATCTCAAATCTTATATGTTTCCTGTTTGTAATCTCACAGTATACCAAAATTTGCAAAACTATCTCAAGCAGAGCAGAGATTCTTATATTTTTCTCAAATTTGAAGGATTTTTTTTCCTTTCCTTTAATTTTCATATATTTTCTCTGAAGCAAAAATTCAAAAGTTATTAAATCTGCTTTCAACTCAAGTTTTTTTTTTTTTTTTTCCCTTCGGACCACAAACAATGAATATGAATAGACTCGAAATCTCAAAATTCCTGGATTTTTTTTTTCCTTCTTTTTGCTCTGTTTTTCTCAGTATCCAAACAGGGCCTAGAATTATGATGAAGAGAGAGAGAGAGAGAGAGAGAGAGAGGTGACCCCATGCAAGCAAAAAGCTGAGAGAGGCAAGGCGGAAGGTATGTAGAGAATTGCATTATGCACGTCCAAGCAGAGATCTCTGAAGCAAAACTCTTATTAGTCCAAGAATTTTTGGCCTTACGGTCCTGCATAGAATATAAATATTCCAATTTCAATATCAGATAACTGAAACAAATAATGAATATTGAAAATTAAGAAAGATCCAGCTTTGTTTGGTTCCCAAGAAAAAAAAAAAAAACAGTTTCCGTCACTTTCCTTCAAAAATTTTCCTTCATAAAAATTCTTGAAAAAGAGAGAAGAGAAAAGAAAAAAAGATTATAGACCTCAAAAATGGCATGTTTGGATTGAGACTAAGGAATTGTTAATCTCCTTTTCGTGAAAACAATTGGCCCTCTCTCTCCTCTGGTGAGTGATTCTCAACCAAAGCTAAGGGCGCCCTCTGTTTCTGTTTGTTTACTTTTTTTTCCTACAACTGTAGTAGCTATCTGCTTTTCTTCTTCCTTATGCTGTAGAGTCGTAGACAGACAGATAGACAGGCCAACGAAAGAAAAGTCAGGAAATGTTTGATTCTCCTTTAACAACTGATGGTGTGATTTACTATCATGGTCCAACTTCTATTTTTCGTTTCTCCGTTTTACTTTCTATTTTATGCTCTACTTCTATTCTTGTTTTTTGTTTTTTGTTTTTTAATTTTAATGTTAATCTCATGGGGATGGAAGTGAAGAGGGACAAAGTCGCATTACCGTTCCCTTCTTAGGGTAGGAAAAATACGTGCAGGATGAGAACAAGGCAAGTCAAGGGTAGGGTAGGTTAGAGGTATCTTTTATCCTTAACGAGATGACTTTGATATTAATAAGACAAGTATTAAAAAAAATTAGATTATATATAGTTTAAATATATATATGAAGTAAAATTATATGTACATAATTGAGACGAGACAAGGGAAGACGAAATGGGTAAGCAAGACTCATTCTTGCCCTGTCACCTCTTTTGAACAAGGGGTAGAGTAGAATAGAACTGATCAAGCATGTAGAGGAATTGTTGTCATCCGTTTAATCTACAACATATTTTCTTATAGAATGTTTTCGACAAATGCAAAAATACTAATTTTTAAAAAACTTGTAAGCTTCTTTTGATGGTTTTAAAAAAGGGGGGGGGGGAAATCTCCTCTTTTCTAGGGTACATTTAGCAAATAAGCAATAAATAAAGGCTTTTTTTAACGGGTGCTATACAACACCCGTTAAGTTTTACTTTAGTTGCATGTTATTACTGAAGTAGTCCTGCTTTAATAGGAAAATCAAGAAAAATGTCAACATTTGAATGATGTGCATTAGGCAGTATTGGAATTTAAATTTTTAGTAATAAGTTTTCAGTCTTAACAAAATAAGCAGTATCTAAACTCATCTTAAGTCAAAATATACGGATTTTGAGCTTAAACAAAAGACATTTGGACATTTAGCACCAAAAAAAAAAAAGTCACTTAAGAATAAAATAATATAAATAATACTATTTTTTTCCGAAACTTATTGATTAAGGCATATTAAAAATGGTAAGCATTTTTTTTTTATTGTTTGACAAAAACGACCGTAAGCATTTTAAGGACTTCCAATTTATTTTATGAGAGATGGGCCCAATTGCCCAAAGTGAAAATGTTACATAAGAAAGAAAATTTATATTTATTTGTTGGGATAATAAGAAAGACAATTATTGGTGACCCAAGAAGTCATAAAAGCATTGGACAAAGTCTACATCGCCAATTATATTATTATTGAAAAGAAAGTGGATAAGGATAACTTTAAATGAATAACAAAAGAAAAAACAACGAAAATTGAGCCACCAATTAAAAGATTTCGGTCGGAGGAGATGGATGTTTACTTGTTCTACTTACACCTGCAACTGCATATCTACGTTACCCCTACCCTAGAATAAAGGGGAAGTCGTTTGAGCATGGAGTTATTTTTTCTAACCTTATTAATTTAAGTGAACTCCATATTTTCAAAATATAATTATATTTTTATCAATTTTCAATAAGTAAATAAATAACTTTTTTTATCAAATAAATAAATAAATATTTTCATAAAGAGTTAATCTAAACTCAAACAATTGAAGACTATATATATTGTGTTAAATTTTATTAGTTTATATTTTAATCTAAATAAAACTCACTGCTTTTTTTTAATAAAGTAACTCAACACTGAACAAATTTTTAATTAAATTATGTGGAGTATTTTTTTTTGTAAAATTTTATAATTTGAATTTTTAGTTATTAGACTAAAATATTATTTTCTTTCTTAAAATATAGCCCATGTTCTATTTTCATCATTAAAACTTAAAAAGTATTATTTTATTTTTGGGTCATTAATGCATGTAACGTAGGCTTAACAGTTCTACAACCATCAATGATGGTGAACCGCTACTCTATTTGCAAATTCTTAGAAATTTAAAAAAATTTACATTTTGTCCTTCTGCTACATTTATTAATTGTCAAGGATAAAAATAAAACTTTTTTTTTTTAAATTTTTTTTTGAGAAACCGATAAAAATAAAACTTGATTGATATTTCAGGGACAAACATAGAACTTAAACTATCTTTCATTTTTCCTCTAGAATATAGCTAATTTTATTTCCCACAAATGTGAAAAATAATTTTTGGAAATTAATTTTAGTTGAACCAAACACAGCCTAAGTGTCTAGCGTGCGCGCGCGGGCGCGAACACACACACACACAAAAAAAAAAAAAAAAAAAAAAAAAAAACCCAGACATAACTTGATCCTTGCCTTTTATATATAAGATAGTGGTAATTACACATATCTTGATCCTTACCTGTGGTTTGGGCGAAAATCACTTTGCCTACCCGTGATTTGAAAAGTATCACTTAACCCACCTGTGGTATGTTCCGTTTGTTTTCTGTAACTCACCTCTGTTAAAATCAGGGATAAATATATATTTTTGCTCAAAGTTTGTCTCTCTCCTCTCAAATCAAAAAATAGAGCAAAAATGCAAGAGAAACAAAATTAAAAAGTGATATTTGTCTCTTTTGCCATTCACACAAATTTTGAACATGAAAAACATACCAAAAAAATAAAAAGCTTAAGCCACATTGCCTCCCTTAACCCTTTGGCTAACTCCATCACAAACAGAAAATGAAAAAGAACCAATACAAATCTAAATAGATTGATAATTTCCAACCTCTCCTCCACAACCAAAACCAACCTCCATCGCCACCACAATCAGTATCCATCCAAAAATCAATACCATGGCAAAAAAAAAAACTAAACCAAACATATTTTGGGTCTCAATCCTCACTGAATCCAAATTTCCAGTTCTATGACATCTCAGTTCTCAAGTTCAAGGTGAAAGAAGCAGAACCATTGAAGGTGAAGGGGACACGGCTGCACGACCCACGACCCATACTTATCAAGGCGTGAGAAAGGGAGGTGGAGGCCAATATGAAGTCACCCAAAACCGCTGCCGAAAGACCCACTGCCTCAAACATCCACCAATCAAACCAACACCTAAACAACAACCAAACCAACATCCAAAGCCACCAAAACACCTAGCAACTACCGACAAGCAAAGCCCACCACCCACGGCCTACAACCCATGGCGATCAAAGCCCACCATCGACAACCACAACAAGTGAAACAGAAACCCAAAAATGAAAAATCTTCAAGCTGCCACTACCGTCACCATCTTTCTACCCCTGCCACCATCGTCCCTTGCTTCTACTATTGCTGTAGCCTTCAAGCTTCTGAACTAAGAGAGATGGAGAAGAAGCTCGGTTGTGGCCAGGTCGAGGAGCTCATCGAGGAGGCTCATGAAGATTAGTTTGTGTTGTGTTGGGTGGTGGGAAAATGGGGGAAATAAAGAAGAGAAAAATGGGTATTTGGGGGATAGGGATTTTAGATTATTTTGCAATGTGGGACTTTTAGAGTTGAAACTTAAGGTGGAGTGTAATTTGTTTTGTTGTTTTGGTGTGTGGTTTGGTTTTTTAATTGCTGAGAAAGGAAAAGAGTATGAAAATTAGTTTGTGAATTGTTTGGGTTCTGAGAAAATGGGAGTGAGAGAGGCAATGGGGCTTAGGCTTTTTTATTTTTGGGTACGTTCTTCATGTTCAAAATTTGTGTGAATGGAGAGAGAGACAAATACCACTTTTTGATCTTGTTTTTCTTGCATTTTTGCTCTATTTTTTGTTTTAGAAGGAGAGAGACATAAAATTTGAGCAAAAATACCTATTTACCCCTGATTTTAACAGAGGTGGGCTACGGAAAACAAACGGAACATACCACAGGTGGGTTAAGTGATACTTTTCAAACCACAGGTAGTAAAGTGATTTTCGCTCAAACCACAGGTGGGTTATGTGTAATTACCCTTATAAGATATTAAATTTGGAGGAAGAGCCAACAACCCATATAGTGCACAAGAAATTTCAACATAATATGATTTTTTAACTCTTATTTATTTTTACCTAAATATGAAATTTAACAACGATGGTAGTTATTAATAAACATTTATTATGATTATATTATTATATAGAATATTGCTAGGACGTGGGTTCCAGTTAACTCAACTGGTAAAGTCTCTTATGATTGTATAAGAGATCTGGGGTTCAATCCCCTCCTACACTAAAAACTGATTGGTGTCTTGGTCTGATAAGAAAGAGCTATCATTAAGAACAGACGCCATAAGTTGAAACTCTCTAAAAAAAAAAGGAGAATATTGCTAGGACCACAACTTATGCCATAACTTTACCACAACTTGCTCACAAGGCAAATTATGAGTAGTGGAGTTGTGGACCTATCACTTTTACTCCACTCACGACTTGTCACATGAGCAAGTTGTGACAAAAGTTATGATCCTAATATTTTCCTATTATATAAAGGAATAATACTAGAAATACAAACTACTTTACAAAAATTATGCATTTATTATTGTAGGGACCAAATTTGAGCACTTCTACTGTTGAGAGAGTGGACTCAAGTCCAGTTGGCCCATTACAATGAATTTGTAGAGAGCAGGTTCAAGAACTAGGCCCTAGCGAGGGATGCAATGGCCAGGCTTGGTTACGTGTGGATTGAATGACATGAACGTGGGTTAAAATACGCAATGGTGCTCCTCCGCTCTTCTCTCAGGAGCTTGCGGTTCTTATTACTTCCTTTGTGATTAGTTACAAAAGTTTCTGGGAGAATCCCGGTTGCTACCGTATTCTCTCTCCTTTTTTTCTTCTCCCCTTCATCTAGAGGATTCTTTACATTATATATCCCCCCTCAACTGATCCTAACCCTACATTTGTTGATCAACCAGGCTGCTATTTGAGTGTTTGTCCCATCAGCCGCCTTTCCATCCTTCCTGTGGGTTGCGGCAACCAAGGCAGCGCTGTTAAGGGGTCATCTCCTTATTAATACGATCAGAACGTTAGTTGTGGGCATTTAATGTGGAGGTAACAGTTCGTCCTGGAATTGCTCCTCCACCATGCTTCCATGGCTGACACGTTGCACTTGCCCTTTCTCTTTGGATGCTTAGGAAGGCTATTCCTGATGGCTGATTATTTCTTCTCCCAACGGTCTCGGCTGGCCGAGGACGACATCGTCCTCGGTGATGTTTCTTGGTAGCTTGGGCTACCTGTGTTCCTTCTCGGACATTCCTTGATCCTCGGCATGGGCCTTGGGCCGGATATAAGATGGGTCGGGGTTGTCAGATTATTAGGCTCCACAATTATGATTGTGTTTATATATGGAATTATATAGTCTCATTTAAAAGAAACATTATGTCATTTTGTACAAAAATTTTAATGGATGGTTTAAATATAGAATAAAATTTAAATGCAAATTAAAAAAAAAATTGAGAAAAAATTAAAAATATATATTGGTATAATGACATGTAAAATTATGAAATTTTAAAAACTTATATGGCATAATATTATAAGATCAGCAAAAACTGAAAATACTTTGATTTTATATATACTAGTCGCAGACCCACGCAGTGTGTAAGAATATAAAATATTATGTAATGAAGTGTAATATATAAAAGTAATAATTACTTCAAGTATTGTCTATTTAAAAAAAAAATTCTACAAGTATTTTTTTTATCTTCACAAATATATCATTCTATTATTATTTTTTTGTTCGATTAATATTTTTTTTAAGGTGAACCATATTCTACTTACTTCTGTTATAGTGTGTTATATTTGCTTGATATACAACTAAACTTTATAAGTTTCAAATTTTTTATTCAAATTTCTCATATCTTAAGGAATAAAGAGATTATCATAAAAATCAAAACTCATCACAAAATAACAATGTCATTTGAACCAAAATTAAAATGAAACCAAAGGAATAAAATATAAACTTTATAATAATTTATTAGTCAAACTATTGGTAGGTATATTCAAATTCATAGCAATGTAGATCGTGTTCTGATATAAACTAAAATTCTTTTTTTTTTTTTTAAGAAACTAAGTATTAACCCAAACCAAAATTCAACCAAAGCTATAAAAGGGAGAGAAAAGGCTTTGTGAAGGGTAATAAAAAACACAATAACAAAACACATATTTATAAAATAAAAATAAATAAATAAAAAAACCATCAACCTTAATTAGAGTTATAAGAAAGAACAAAATCCAGAGAGAGAGAGAGAGAGAGTACTCACATTTTTTGTGGGAAAAATATGGATTGAATGAAAGAAATGATATCAAATTTATACAAAATAAAATAGGGAGAAGAATAATTGACACACTTTTACCACTAAGCTATACCCGCTACAAAGTGATTATTGTATATAAATGGATCTTTTGTCGAATAAAAAGAATGGGTCAGAAGAATGTAAGCTTTCTACTTATGATCATCATGAATTGAATTTTAATCAAATTGTCTTTGGTAGTTTACCGATGTCAGTAATTGATGATTATACATTTTGAACAATTTTAAATTCACCTAAAATAAAATATTAAAAAAAATGGAACCAACCAGCAAAAAGCATTAAAGCTGCAAAGACCAATGCACTAATTACAGTATCACTTTTTTTCTCAATTGGTAATTTCCAATTGAAAAAAAAAAATCTATTTAATATAAGAAAGAGAAAATGATGAAGGAAATATAGTAGTAAAGCAAAGAGTAGTGAGGAGATAAAAGGGTAAAAAGGGAAGGGAAATGTTGAAGGAACTATAACGGTAGGTGTGAACGAATAAGAAATAAGAAGAAGAAAAAAAGAGTTTTTTTTTTTTTTTTTTAATAATAGGAAGAAGAAAAGTTTAAAAAGAGAAAAGAAGAGGTAGAAAATAAGTAGGTGATGTGACCACTAATGTGATTCAACAAAAACATAGTAACAATATAATTAAGGTAAACTACATATTTGGTTCTCAACCCTTACGCTGAATCTCAATTTAGTCATTGACTTTTCAAATGTGTCAATTTAGTTGCTAACATTTTAGTATATATTGTGTCAAAATAGTAATTGCCGTTAAGTGATTAATGAAAAATGCTGACGTGGCTAACGGCAAAAATAAGGTATTATTTTTATGCTAGATAGACTGCCATGTAGACTACCATATGACCTACTTCATTTTAGTTTTAAATTCTATTATTTCTTTTCTTTTTATCTTTAAAAACTTAAAATCAGAATTAAAAAAGGCATTAAAAAAATTCCCAATTTGCATCTCAAAAACAATAACCCTAATAATTCACGAAGAGATTATCAATTCATCACCCACGTAGCACCTCACGAAGGAATCATCAATCATCACTTCAAAGTCCGAATTCCAAAATCCAAAGCATGTAAACATTAACATTACACCATTACCACCACAACCAAAATATATAAAATCCAAAAACATAAGCAGGAAACAAAATATGGATTTGTCCCAGATGGTCTTCTTCTTCTTCCACCCCCACTGCCTTCATCCCACCACACTCAACTCCTCCCCTACAAACACCAAACCCTTAACAGACAACACCAACAACAACATTCTTTACTGTTCCTCTTCTCTCAAACAACAAACCCTAACAGACAACACGAACAACAACCTTCTTTCCAGTCCAAATGGCTCATCATTCTCCCCGACCTCAATAAAGTGACTGGAACTAATGCCCACCACCCAGATCTAAAGAATTGGTGCTAATGATGAGAGAAAATCTGGAGATGGTGTGCGTGAGATTGTGCTAATTGGAAATTTTTGAATAATTGATTTCAGTTGTTAAAATGGTTTCTTACTTTCTTTCTTTTTTTGATGTATATTTAAGTATTTCAATTTAAAACATAGCATTATTTTTCTTTTTTTTAAAAAAGAAAAATCTAAAAAAAAAAAAAAAAACACATGGCAATAGGATTTAAAATAGCTGACATGTGACTTTAGTTTTTTTTAATGTAAACCATATGACAGTTCATGTGACTGTCTATGTGACATAAAAATAATATTTTATTTTTGTCATTAGTCGCATCAACATTTTTCATCCATCATTTAACGGTAGAGATTATTCTAACACAATACTAAACTATTAGAGACCAAATTGACACATTTAAAATATCAGTGACCAAATTGAGATTTAACATAAAGGCTAAAGACCAAATATGTAATTTACCCTATAGATTATAGATGATTGTGATTAATTTGTAATTACCACCTCTTTGTTCAAAGTCATTATATTAATCTAGTAATTTCATATCCCCTACATTTTTAATTCAATAATTTATAAATGTTTACACAAAAAAAAATTTGGAACTTAAGATTATAAATTACACTCCCTTTATTTCAGATTAAAATATTTTACATGTAAAATATTTTCAGGTGTTGGGTGTGATATGTAAAATTTTTCAAGCAAAAAAATACCAAAATTGAAGACTCAACTACCCAAGCCGCCGGAGACTAGATCACCATTCTAGCTACCAAACCATAGGCACCAACTGTCAGAACTACGGCTCCAACCACCGGACCGTTAGCGCTAGCTGCAGAGTGCACCTGACTAGTGACCTAGCCACCAAATGGGTGGAGGAGAGTCATGGTGTGCTTTTGCAAAATATTTTACCAAGTTTTTTAATGTAAAACGTTTTACAACTTTTTAAATATGATTTTGTTCGAGGGATTTTTAGATGGGAAAAATATCTTGTTAAAAGGTAGTGCTAGAATTGCAACTCTTGCCACTGGACTGGTAGCATCGGCTGCCAAGTGCACCGAACTAGCAACCTAGCCACTAATTCCGCTCAAAAGCCGTAATAACTTTTAAGAGAATGTAAGACAAGTTATATACGCACAAAACACTATCTTAACCAATAATGTGGAATATTTACCGTCCAATATTATTACTACTGAATGAATGAGAGTTACATTTGTTTTTTTATTTGGATGAATGAATGAGAGTTACATAGGGCATATGATAATTATTATATACTCTGGTAGGCATGCCACTAAGTGGTAAGGATTGGAAGAAGGTATTTTGATTTGGCACCTAGAATAGGAGCTTTGGTATCAGGGAAGAATCTAAACCCTGACAGTGTTGTAATCTTTCCATCCCTAGTTACTTGGATGGGATAAGGAAGTAGATGTCCTTTCATGTTTGCATCAATTGTCTCCTTCATGTATATTTCCCAATTACTCTTAGCTATCTTATTTATTACATTGACACATTTCTCACTTTCTGGATAAAGGAAGGACTCATCCATATCTATAAGTTGAAGGTGTTCAAACCATAATGCTATTCGAAGTCCATAGATTTGGCCCCTTGCTACTCCTTCAGTGGCTAAATTCTTTGGTTGATATGCCCCCATTGCAATCTCAGAGTCCCTTGCCCCATCCATTGACCTTTGGTTGATGTTTGCAGATCCAATGATTATATATTCATCATCAACTACATTAAAGAAGATCATAAAAAAAAAAATTAAGTCAAACATGCCTTTCACCATGAGACATAGACAAAGCATTGATAACAACTTTAAACTCACTTAAATCTAATTCAAAACTTACCTATCATCACCTTTGAATGAACATATATTATGAATCGACGGGCTTGCTGAGCTCTATTATAATTAGTGTCAGGTTCTGGTTTCTCTGGAGGTACATATTCTCCCTCTCTTCTTGCCTCTCGCTTCCCAAGGCAGAAGAAATTTAGATAATCGTGGGGATTGGCCTCAAGTCCCTTTCTATTAAGGGCTTGAGTGATATCTATGTACATCATCTCCATTGTCCTCCGTTGCCAATCTAATATTGCTTGAACAGAAGCACTCTCTGGTATTCCTTCTGGCCACATTGGGATCACAATGTAGACAACAAACCTCTCATTTGCTTCAATTTTACTAACAATCTTTAGTGAGAGCTCCTTTGGTATAAGATGCAAAGCACTAATGTCCTCTACCTTAATGTCACTTGATTTCCAGCCATATGAACTTCCAATAAAATACTGATTCTCAATGTAGATGAAATTTTTGGCTCGTCTAATAGCATTGATATATGCATCCTGAATTCCTCGATCGATGACGTTATCCTTCCCACTAATAAGGCCTAAAGCTGCTGCATCTTCAGGTTCTATAGGAAAGCCAGAAGCTGCCCCGCCATCAATGGATCGGAACAACTGAACATTCCATGATTCCGGGTCATCTGATGATGTAACTGGTGATGGGTAGATTATAATCTCATCAATCTTGCCTCTAGGAATGAGGAACTTGTCCCCCACCTGCTTAGTCCACCTCTGCTCAAAATTGTATAAGACATCCCAAGCAATTGGCCCTTCTAGTTGGCAATGAATGTCATGCCATGGCTCCCTTGGACCACCCTTGTTGATAGAAGCAGTTGCAAAGTTAGGCTGATGGAAATCATCATGGTGGATTGTGCTCAAAGTACTAAATAAGGGATGATGTAGTGTATCATATCTCCCATCACAAAGATCAATACCACCAATGAAACTCGCTATCCTTCGCTTTTGTGATCCTTCACCGGCCACTTCCTTGTCAACTACTATTGTCTTCTGATGGTGAGTAAACATGGTGGAAATCTGCGACCCCTTAATTTTGCTTCTTCCACCATCAGGATTACACGGGCACAAAAAGCAACGCACATTTGTGCCTTGAAAATATTTCTCAGTATCTTCATTGTGAGTGGCCATAAAACCATCCTTCCTCAGCTCCATAAGAGAAGTTCTGTCATCCCAAACAAGCATGAGAACTGTGACACCTTCCTCAGCCTTCTTCTTAAGCAGCTTACCTAATGTGGGGACATCTTGCTTTGGCTTAGTTGGGTCCCTTATCAAGGTTATCTCAGTATACACAGACCATCCAGCTATGTAAATTAGGTACTTTGCATTACTAATTGCGTCAAATATGTCCTTCCAGCATCTTTGAGGCTCATAATGCATCCCACTGGATAGGGTTATGTAAGATAAAAAATTCTCTGGAACATGGGCATCTTGGTACAGAGAAACTTTGCAACCTTTTCTTTGCTTGAAGAATGTATAAGGAACTCCGACAAATTGTTGCATTTTGATTCCCTGAGACCAATGCAAGTCTTGGGCAACACTCAAAAACTGCAACTTGACACGGATTTTAGAACCTATAGGATTGTGGTCTACATCCAAAATATCAATCCATTTCTCAAACACAAACCCCCTTATGATTTCCTCAACAGGTACATAAGCTCTTCCAATCAGTGTTGCCCCAATAGGATTGTCCTCTTTGACTGTGAATACAATATGTGAGATATAATGGGCACAATATATGCGAAAGGACTCTGACCACTGGGGATTGGAGGGTTGGTCTTCAACCATTCTAGTCCGTGCAACCCTGGCCTTATCTAAATCCACTGTTGCATAGAGTTTAGATCCAAAAATCTGCTTCATGTATACACGTGTTAGAAAAAGATTTCACAAATGATAAAATTGAAGTTGATAATATACCCAAAAAAAAAAAAAAAATACTAGTCAAAGGAGGATGGGAATCTTTAAAGCAAAAGAAGAATAGTTTACCTCAGGTCCGCATAATACCAATTTCTTAACTTTGGCCAGAAACCTTTTCCCATACTTTTGTGCACCCAAAGTTTCCAAATTTCAAGAAAACAATGTGTAAGGTTAAAAATGAATTCAAGAAACCATACCAAAAATTGAATGATTAGTGTTGGTAGGTATATAGACTTATGGAACTTGGTAACATAAACGAATTTGAGATAGAATGAAAAAAACTAATATAAGAAGTTTTGTTTGGATGAAATTTATTATCATGCATGGTCTGCCAAATTGCTTATCACCTTCCATCAATGGAATGAATATGGCACAAGCTCGTATGTCATGGTCACCAATTAAAGATGACTTCCAAATAATTCGGTTAGACTTAGGTAGAACAGAATTGATGAAAAACAAGAGGTGTTTCACAGCTTTCCTTTTCCCTCTTATAGCAGTGGATAAAAAAGATAACATTCTTGGCATGATTATATTAGGTTATAAGTGTCCCATATTCCGAAACTCCTAGTTATTAGGGTCTTATAAGCTTTATGATTCATCTGGTTGCAAGAAAAGGGGAAATAAATTCTTGGAAGTCTACAAACAATTCAGCTTTAGTAATGTTTAATATGGAAGTTTACAAGTATAAGTGTTTTTGGGGTGTGGGGTGTAAGGACCGGGGTTCAAGTCTCCAGAAGGAAGCTTCACACACATGTACACTTAAATTAAGCTAGAGTAGAATTTCTATCTTATATCCAAATATATATATATATATGGTTGGCATTAAAGTGGACTATCCATGTGGTAAATTAATTGATAAATTGGGTGAATGACGTAATTTAACATAGAGTAGGTTTTTTTTTTTTTTTTTTTTGGTTACAGATTTACATCAAGGATAGCAATAAATATATCTCTTTACACTAGTGATGAATGAGCTTAGTCTAAATCGATTCAAAGGGAAGTCCTTTGGTGTTTGGTTTTCATATATAATATAATTTTAGTTGAGGAAACTAGACATGAAGTTAATGTCAAAGCTATAAACGGTCTGGTTTTCAAAAGTTACTTGAGTGAGACTAAAATGAATCTCGAGTGAGTGTCATTAAAGAATTGAGCAAGGTTCCAATTTGCAGATCACTCAAGTGAGTGTCACACAAAAATCAATTGAAGTTTCTACTTGAGGTTATTTAAGGTTTGCTTGAAGTTCAATTGAGTGAAGCGTACATTGAGCGAGAGTGTTTACTCAAACAATGCAAGACTTGTATATTTTAGGAATGTAAACTGATGTTTATTATTTAAATTATTTAAAATTGACCAAATATGTTTTATAATTTTTAGAACTACTGGTATATTAGTTATGATCAATTGGTTAAAAAGATAACTCATAGTTCACAAACTGGTTAAATGAAATAAGAAATGTTATATATATATATATATATATACACAAACACTAGTTTTCAGACCAAACAAAAGCAGTCCAAACAAGAAAGAAATAAAACTAAAAGAAATGGGTTAGAGTAAAAGGTAGTGTAAGTTACTTCATCCTAGTGTGAGAGACATGAGATGTGAAATAAAATTAATAAATAATTCACAAGCTATCAAATCAAACCATGGCTTATTATCTAAAGGCAAAAAAGGAAGCCTTCTCCAAAAAAAAAAAAAAAAAAAAAAGGACGCCTAGATCAGTCATAAAATAATATAACTACACCATAAAATATTATAAAATAATGTCTTACTAGCAACCAAAAGAGAAAAAGAGAGATTAGTGAATAAAATAATGTCTTTTAAGTTTACATCCAAATGAATGGATGGTTGGTTGTAAATTTAGCAACTTACTATAGCTGGGTTGTATATTTTTTTAGATATACAACCTCAGCTAGGGCATGTTTTGGGGTACAAAGGATGTAAAATAGACACTTGGGGGATTTTACACCCCAATACTAATGCTTAAGAGAAATACATTTCTTAGAGCACTCACAGTGAGGATGCAAAAATGACTAAAAAGTCATTTTAGCAACCCAAACACTAAAAACACACTATATAGTAAGTTGTTAATTTAACTCATTGATATAATATTTTGACTAATTGCTACAGTGGGCTGCTAAAGATAGCAGCCCATTGTAGCTGAGAGTTTTTTGATAAAATTAATATTTTATTCACACATGCTCAGACTCTCTCCCACACACATGATTTCATTCAACCCCATCTCACTATTGCTCTCACATAGATGCAGACAAACTCAAGCTCACAGCTCTGCCTCTCTCCACAGAGCACTCTCTCTGCCCAGGACTTTCTTCGGCCAGCCTTCCCTCCACCCAACCCAGCCCTCTCTCCCTTTCGCCTAGCCCTTTCTTCGCCTAGCCCCCTCTCCTTTGTATTGGTTTTGTCTCGAAGGTTTGGGTTTTTTTTGGTGAGTCTCAAGCACAAAAATCGGCAGTGATTGTAATAGGGATTTCTTGGCGGATTGTTTGCGTTTTTTTTTTTTTTTTGGTGTGGTTGTTATAGATCGTGAGTGCGTGGGGTTCTTGGGTCAGTGATGGTGATTTGTGGTAGGTGATGGTGGTTTGTGGGTCAGTGATGGTAGATCGTGGATCGGTGATGGTGGTTAGATCGTGGGTCGGTGATGATGGTTTGTAGGTTCGTGATAGTGGTTCTTGGGGTTCCGCTTTGCAGGATGTAGGCAATGGTTATAAATGAGATATTATTTTATCATATTTATCTGTATATATTAAGAAGATTAAGGAAGTTTGTTATTTTTTTTTTTTTTGGGTCAAAAATACTCATAAATTAATTAACCAACACTTTAAAAATGTGATTAAAATAGTAAGTTGGAAAAAGAAAGTTAGTTATTATTTTTTTTATTGTAAAAAATACACCTATTTAAAACTTAAAAATGGGATTAAAATAGTAAATTGACAAAAATAATAAATTCCTACTTCTATGTTAAAATGTCTTTCTACTTCTAATCAACTCGTATTTTTACGTTGATTTAAATTTTTTATTTCTACTCACTAACTCCCTACAAAATAGGATTACTTTTTTATTAGTTTTAAAACACTTCCAATCTACAAAACTCACCCAACGTATTTATTTTATTTATTTTTTACTTCATCACGATGTATTTGTTTCTTTTGTCCTCCTTTTTTTTCAATTTTTTTTAAAAAAATTTCATTACACCTTTAGGTTTTTCTTTTTTAATTTATTGGAAAAAGTAAAAATCTCAAATTATAACAAATGAAAATTATTAATCTTTACCCAAAAAATAGAATAACACTCGTGCTCAGAGGCTAGTATTATTTTAATGCGTTAAATCTTAAAATAAAAGTTTTGATGTTGGGTGTATTGTAAAATGAGTTGTTAAAATAAATAAATTAAGTTTTTGAGTTGGTAAAAGCTAAATTTTTAGCTTTCTTACTGTACTGTGAATGCTAGCATTAGTATTGGTGGTGCTAAAAGCTAAAAAGTTATATTGCTATTTTTAACACAAATTTATGGTTACATTGTCCAGCTAAAACCAACAAATTTGGCTCCACAGCTTTAGTGTACAGCTAAAAGTAGTTGTTTACAGTAGCTCATAGATTAAAAAAAAAAACATTATTAAATTGTGTGTTCACATTATTTTATATTAAATATATTATTTTATTAATGTGTTACATTGTTTTGTAGTGAATATATTATTTTATTTTAGTTGATATATTATTTTATTGTATTGTTTATATTATTTTATAGTATTAAAAATTAAAATAAATAAATAAATAATGTTGAGTATTTTGTAAAATAAGAAAGTAAGATACATAAAGTAATTTTTCGTAAAGACATATTACTAAATTTATGGTTCTACTTGCGTGGATGCTTCCAACGTAAGGAAAACACCCTCAAAAACTTACATATGGACACAACAATAAAGGCAACAGCAGACTCGAAGAAAGGACATATATTCCTCAAAAAAAATAAAAATAAATAAATAAATAAAAGAGGACATATAGTTTTCAACGTCTCATGGCCTTCCAAATTTCGAACATATATATATAGCCCCAAAAAGAGTCAAGTATATATTTTATTAGAGATTTTAATCTGTAAAGCTTATGATATTGCTTTTTGTTCCTAACAAACTTAAAATGATAATTTTCAGTTCCCTACAACTTAAAATAATCACTTTTAGCTATCAACGTGTCTATTAATAGGGATGTAAAAGTTTTTAGTTTGACTACATCATCCTTCCGTTAGAAAGATTTAACAAATGTTAACAAAATGACCAAAGCCAATCACTTTAAGTAAACTAGAGACTAAAAGTGATCTTTTTAATTTTGCTCACGATTAAAAGTAATTACTTTAAATTTTAGGGGCAAAACATTCATGGATTAAATTTTTATTAGCCAACATTACATTTTGTTCTTATTAATTTTTTTTTTTTTTGCAATGAATATACAATATATATATATATATGTGGCTCTAACACTGAGCCTACTGTAGAATCAACTTTTCTTATGTACCAATCACAATAAGCCACGTCAACTGCTGTGAAAAATATAGTTTTTCTATATATATTTATATTTTGATACATTTTCTAACAGATAAATATCAACTTTGGTATGTAATTTAAAGATTTGGGCCAATTAATTTGGGTAAAACTTACGCTCCGTTTGTATAAAGGATTCGGTTCCTTTCATTCTATGTTCCTTTCAAATATCTCAGCATTATCAATATTGTTTTATTTAAACTTTCTTAGAATTAGAGTACTGCTAAATGAATTTTCTGAAATCAAGCACATGTACCTTCATACATCGTCGGTTTTCAGATCTCTTAAATTTAATGTGCTTTAGATATTTTCTTAGGTCACTAAAATTAGTTATCATTTTTTATGTGCTGGAATTCGAATTTGACAAATATGTTATTATATATCTTAAGATATATAAACAACTAATTTTTTACTATAATATTAACTCTTTCTATTTTCAAAGCAAATGACAATTTTCTTAACTTTTCATGAATTCTAGTTATAAGCTCAATTCATATATTTTCTTGCCATTGAATTCGGTCTAAACTAAAATCTAATTGATATCTCAGACTGATGTTACTCATTAGTCTAATGATAAATCATTATATAAATACTCTTTTTTAAATAATGTTTTTTTTTTCCTTTGTTATAGGAACTGCAATATGTTGTCGATCAATTTCAGAATTGTATGTTAGAAAAGATCATTTTCATTTCGTTTTATAGTCTTTGTTTCTTATTACAAGCTAGGCTGATCATATTCTTTAGTTCTATCCATTTATTTCTCTCTAATCAATCTCCCTTCATGGAGCGTTAATGTCAATTTAGTAACAGTATTAATTTTCTTTTGATTTTTAAAAAATTCATTTGCTTATGAATTGTCTCTCAATCTTAAAATTTCACTTATTTTATTTTAATTTATGTATGAGTGTATGAATATATTTAATCAACTTTTCGCAAATAAATAAATAAACTATAAGCAAAAAGCTACATCCAAATTCATTATTCTAAGAATTCAAGGAGAGCAAGAAATTGAAATCAAAGCCTAAGAAAATCTCAAAATACAATTATTGAAAATTGTATAATTCTTTTATCCTCAACAATTCAAACACGTACCTTTCGTAAATTGGTGCTGCATTCATAGTGTATCCTATCAACTTCAAAAATTGATGCCATAAGTGTCCCATGGAGCAATTGCAGCATTGTTCCTGGCTTGGAATTTCTCTATGTGATAGCAATATCTGCTTTTGTAGTTTGTACACCAAACAAAAACGAGAAAAGAACATTAGCATGCAAGTAAGAAATATTCAGAATCACATAGGAATTCAAACACAAAGACGTATCAAAAGAAAGAATACATGGTATGTAGGCAGCAAACTACTCTGTATCTCTGATAGAGGATAATTTGATGGTACTGTTGTTGTGACAGAGTTGATCCATGTATATTGTATATATAATAGAGAGGAAAGATAAAAAGAGAGGGAGAGAATATAATCTAATGGGTTTATTTATGCTTGAAGGAAGAGATTGTATCTTTTAAAGATTTCAAGTTAGAATCAGTTCCCTCCTTTGATTCCGAGGCGTGCAGTTTTCACTGAACACATTGTTCAAATGCTTATTTTACTCTAATCTTAGCTAAGCCCAAGTCAAGGATAACGTTATACGAACACATTGTCCATTGTCCACGGAACAGGAACTACTGAGTCTGACCCATACCCTTACTCCATGTTTTTTTTTTTATTTTTTTTTATTTTTTTTTTATTATACTATTATATTTTTGTCAAAATGCTTTAATTATGAGTTGAGAACAATCTCAGAGATTTTGATAGCAACTACAGAGGGAAGAGATTAATTATTCTAAATACTTTTTTTACTTTTTTTTTTCTATATCTTTGATAGAACAAATATTTGATGTAATAAATGAAAAAAGAACGTGAATCAATGGGGTGATGCCATGATTTTGTTTTTTGGAGAAATGGTGATGCCATGATTAGTACCGCATGGATGTTACATTACTGATATTTTATGAGATGAACAGTAAATTATAGATTTTCACGCTTAAGGCAAAATGGGATTATCTCAAAAAAATAAAAATAAAAAAGACCAAATGATACTAATGCAATAGTTATAAATGACTGAGATTTAAAATTGAAAAAAAAAAAAACTTTAAATCTCAACATTTGAACTAAAAAAGTTTTTTGTTTTTTAAGTAAAAAAATTAAATTTAAAAAGTAAAAATGGTAAAAACAAATTATGAGGGGATGGGGGTAACTGCACCGGCCCAATCCTAATTCGAAAAAATGGTACTCCCTCCATCCAATATATTGTGGGTTTAGTTTAGAAATCTAATTTTTAAAGGAAATATCAGTTAATGCATTAAATTAAAAAAGTACAAGTTTTTAAGACTATCCTCCTTAATTAAACTCTAGTGAAAGAGGGACATTGACTTCTATTACTATATATAATCGTAGTAGACAATTCTTTAATTTCTTCCCATTATGCAACCGGTACACTCAAAAAAACCAAAATATTACACCTTATCTTTTTACATTTTAAAAGAGATAAGTTATTAATCCTATATTCTCTCATTAAGCTACACCTAAAAAAATGTCAAATATTGTACCGATTAAACATTCTGTTCCTAACCATTCTAACTGCCATTTAAATATTACAATTCAAACGTTACAATTCACTTTTTTGGCTAGATTTGCTATACCGTTCTTCTAATCTTAAGAAAGTTTTTTTTTCCTATCCAAATTCTCCAACTGAGGACGCTTATGCCGACGCCAAAAAGTCACTCTCAATCAAAATTGGGGAAATGGGCTTTTGCCTTTAATTTTTAAACTATGCAGCAATTTATTCTTGTTTGGAAATTATATAGCAGCATGTCCCTCTTTTGGAATTCGATTTTTAGAAAATCAATTTCCCCTTATGACTCAGCTTTACCATTTCTGAGTTATCTTTTGCACCTGTTTGGTGTTTTGGCTATAACTTTCTGTATATAATTCCAATTGATTCAGGACTGGTTTTTGTGAAAGGAAATTTAATTCTCTACAACTTTTCTAGAAATAGAGAAAACCAAATTTCAATGTTTGCAGGGCCAAAAATGTGATTCAATTCGCTGCTAAAAATTCGTAACGGTTTTTGAGTATTTTTTTGAAGGAAAATCATATTAATACTGATTGGTATTATTTAGGTTCCAATTAATACCGATCGGTAATAATCAAATTTCAATTAGTACCGATCGGTACTAATAATTTCCCAATTAATACCAATCGGCACTAATAAGAAAACTCGAAATACCAATTAGTAATAATTGGATCGGTATAAGAAAACTCAAGTTATAAGGGGAACTCAATTTTCAGAAAATCAAGTTATAAGGGAAAATCGAGTTCCAAAACGGAGACATACAACTAAATAGTTTGAAAACATGGACAAATTGCTGCATAATTTAAAAATTAAAGGCAAAAGCCCATTTTCCCATAAAAAATTGGATTATCTTTTAAATTTAAAATAAATATGGATTATCCTTTAAATTTATCCCTGAATAAATGCACATAGCTGCACACGGATTTGATAGAATATCTTCTCCAAAAATTTTTTTTGATAGAATAGGATCCATTGCATTACATTGATGAAACTTTGTGACAAATAAGAGATTACCGTTCAAAGATGAATAACGATGTAGGAAGTCAAGCTAATTAAGAATAGATTAAGCAAAATGTGCGCGATGGTCACTCCACAAGTATTAAGTGCTTGTGGGTGTGGAGGGCAAGAGTAAAGGTTCAAATCTCTAGGAGGAAACTTCACACACATATACACTTAGATTAGGCTATAATAAAATTTCTATCTTGCATAAAATATATATATACACACACACACTAAGCAATATCATGCTGAAAAAAAAAAAAAAAAACAACAACAAAAAAAAAAAAACAAAACAAAAACAAAAACAAACGAACAAACGAACGAACGAAACAAAACAAAAACAAAAACCAAAAATCCAATATCTGACAGAATTCTCCAAGTAAAAACATATCTATCATACTTTATGGTTGGATAATGAATATTACATCACACATGAAATGGAATCATCCAACTATTCGATGTGCACCCCTTGTTCCTGGGATGTTGAGGGACTTGTGGAGTGAATTAATTGGCATAGAGGTCCTGCCAATTCAGTTCTTCATCCACCAATTTGTACTCGTTCTCCACCCTAGCAAGTAAACCCCCTCCTCCTCTTAAGCCAATTGGCATTCTTTACCTGCAGCTTCTTCACAACGTCACTCATCTTCATCAATCATCACAATTTTCACCAGCAAACGTTTAGGCATTTAAGTCCTATTTAGCTTTAACTTTCGCTTTGAAACTAAATTGGTCAAATACATACAAAGAAAGGGATTTCAAAGAGATGAATATTTTGATTGATTTTCTTTGGTAGACTATGGTGGATAGAGAGTGCATCAAAGCTAAACTATCTTTGGGGACTTGAAATGCCCAAACATTTGCTGAGGAACACTGTGATGAATATGAGGAACATTGTGAAGAAGCCGCGTGCGAAGAATGCCGATTAGCTTAAGAGGAGGAGAGATTTACTTGCTAGGGTGGAGAAGGAGTATATTTTGGCAGATGAAGGACTGACTTGGCAGGTAGCTACCGTCTACCTTTACGCCAATTCACTCCGTGTCATAATTTTTGTTACAAATGTGATTGGTAATTTATCACTTTTATATAGACTCGTCATTTTTTCTTCATTGTCATGGTTGTGACAAAAATTGTGACAAAAAAGTTATGATCTTGTATAATCATAGAAAATCAAAATTTATTATTATTACCGGAAAAAAAAAATACAGAAGCAAGCAATTGTATTGGAGGAGTTAATTATAATAGTAACACTAGATGCACAATAAGTAGGTATTTACTGTTTAGTTCACTCATTGATGAGATTTTGATATCATTTTCTAGTAATGGGATTTAACATAACAATAGGAGTGTTATCCCGATAGTAATATGTCATATCTGTGAGAAAACCTACGTTAAGGTCAAAAATCTATAATTAGGTCCACTGGTCTTAGAGGTGCAGTAGAGATCTTACATTACATGTGGTTTGGAAATTTTATATCAAAAGTAGTTTTGGTTTGGCCAAAAAAATAAAATATTTTAGGTACTGGTATTCCATTTCAAGGTTACTGCCGTTTATAAATGTTTGTATTTATTTATGTGTGTATGTATTTATTTATTACGTAGTATTTTATAAGCCTACATATTAGTCTAAGTACATTAATCCATTGTATTAGCTTAAATAACATGTTTTCTATAAATAAATAATAAAAAAAATCAATTTTTTATAAAATAGTTTAATATTTTTTATTGTGCTGGCCGAAACACCCCAAACATCTCTAATATGGTCAGTACAATATGATATTTTATTTGGTATATTTTAGAGAAGTATGGTATTGAAATCAGTACAATATTAACTTCCTTGGCTTCAAGACCCAAAATCACAAACTAAAAAAAATTAGGCCATCATAATCGCAAAGTGTACCACAAGCAAGGAAGCCCACTGCACAGCTGATCCTAATAAATTATTCTTAAGTTTTGTCCTATGAAAATTATTAAAGAAAAAAAAAACAATCTTTAGAAGCAAATCCATTATACAAAAAAATCAAGGCATTAAATGATGAGACAGTTAATGAGGGACCTTAAGAGTGACGGCAAAGCTCTTGATTGATCAATGAGAGTGAACACAATTTTTGTATCACAACTTTTGTTACGTTTATGATGTGACTGACTATTAGTAATGAAGAGAAAATAATAATTTCATTTAAGAGCAATTATGAATTATTCACTGCCCATAATCAATCAACACAGCAAATTTGAGCAGAAGTTACGACAAATGTAATGACATTCTGTGTGTGTGTGTATATATATATATACACATACAGCTCAACTACCAGCATCTTGGTTAGATTTAAAAGTCCAATCGACATTAGTATTTCCAAAAGCTATAAAGAATCAATCTCATGAATCTTTTCAGCACAGCAATTGTTGCAAAAATCTCGCCGCCAACAGCGAAAGAAAAGCACAGCGCGCGATATATTGGTGGCTATGAAATTTTACAAGTAATGTCTTCAAATTTTCTTTTTCTTTTTTTAAACAAAAAATTTCTTTCTATGTTCTCCAACTTAGCACATACTATATTGGAAATTTAAGAAAATAAAAGATGAAGGCCATGCGTATCATGGCCAATATTTCAAAAAGAATGGAGGAAGAAAAATCAATAAATTCTTATGTGTTTCTATAAAATAAAATAAATCTTATGTTGTACCAAATATTACATCATTTTTAGCATTTCGTCTCAATTTTAAAACAGCAAACAGAGTATTGGGATTGGACCTCTGTCTCTTTCAACGAGAACCTAAGAATACTACAAAATTACAAGACTCTTTGACAATTGTTTTTAGAGTAAAGCAACTAATTACTATGTCATAAATTTCAAAATATCCTTTTTATTGCCTTTTGTGAAATATTTTTTGTAAAAATTCATTGCTTTAAAGGCATATTGCATTCCAAATGGGTATGAAAATATAGCAAATGTAGCAATTTTGGATTATAGCAAGATAATAAACATTTAATTTTGCTTTGAGAACCTAGGAAGTAGGAATACCGCAAAACCATAAGACTTGGTCATCATTTTTTTTAGCATTTCATTTTAGTGTTAAGCAACTAACTACGTAGCGTCTCATAAATTTCAAAACAACCCTATTGACTTATTCGTGAAACATTTTTGTAAAACCTCATTGCTTTAAAGGCATATTGTATTCAAAATGTGGATACAAAAATTTAGCAAATGTAGCAATTTTGGATAACAAAAAGATATTAAACATTTATTTCTGCTTCATTTTTGTGTGGATCTGAAGGATGTATAGTATGATGCTCATTTATTACAGTTGTTAAGAACCTATGGTGGTGCAGGTGAAACTTTTATTGCAACAAGTACCGTTTACCTCAAGTCTTCAACTTTCAGACCACCACCGACAATTTATATAATCACACACATTGTACGTTCACCCATTTTAATTTCCTCTTCTAACTCATCCCTGATCTCTCTTACTTTCTCTCTCTGCAACAAACTTTCAGTCTCTAATAACATGGTACAATCCAAGAAGTTTAGAGGAGTCAGGCAACGCCAGTGGGGCTCCTGGGTGTCAGAAATTCGCCACCCATTACTGTAAGTTCAACCACTCATGCATTATCACCGTGCTCATTATTATGTTCTCTCTCTCTCTACACACACACACACACACATAATATATATATATATATGTATATATGTATTTATGTATCATTTGATCTCTTCCCCATGTTCTTTTGCCTTGACATCCATACATATATAGCAAGAGAAGGGTATGTATATATATGGCTTAGCAAACAATTAATATGCACACTTATTGAAATATAGTATATATTATGAGTAATGATAGCACATGTATGTACACAATAATTTCAGAATTGTAACTGATATTATGTTTTCAAAATACGATTTCAATTGGAGTGTGTATAGCAGTATATTACTCTGGCGCGTGTAACAATGATTAGATTTGATGCATCATTGTCTTTCTTTTCTAGTTCTCATCTCTCTCTTTCCAATACCTTGTTTTGAAATAGGAAGAGAAGGGTATGGCTAGGCACATTTGAGACAGCTGAGGCCGCAGCACGGGCATATGACCAAGCAGCCATATTGATGAGTGGCCAGAACGCCAAGACCAACTTTCCTGTGTCAAGTAGTCATCAGGAAGACACAAATAAGCCTTGTGATGACTCTCCATTGTCTCCAAAGGCTCTTTCCGAGCTCCTTAGCACCAAGCTTCGAAAGTGTTGCAAAGAACAATCTCCTTCCCTCACTTGCCTACGCCTTGATGCTGATAACTCTCATATTGGAGTGTGGCAAAAGCGTGCAGGGTCACGTTCAGGATCAAATTGGGTGATGAAAATTGAGCTTGGGAAGAAGAAGATAAAAACATTGGAGGATGACTTGCCATTGTCATCAGCGTCACCAAGGGTTGAGAGTGATGCAGGACATGAAGTTGATGAAGAGGATAACATGGCAATGCAAATGATAGAAGAACTACTTAACTGGAATTATCCTACTCCATCAAGTGATTTTCAAGAAGAAAAAGGAAGCCTTCCTTTTCTAAGTCCATGAAATAGCTAGCACTTCTTTCCTCTGCACTTTCTTTCAATTATTGCACTTCTAGTTTTCTTAATTTGAGTTTCCAATCACAGACTAGTGGCTGAGTACTGTATGGAGAATAAAAAGGGGAAAGGATTTGCGGAGGATTTAACCTACTAAGTCAAGCTTCAATGTGATTATGTATGGAAGGTCAAAAAGCTTCAATCAGTAAATTATGCAGGTCAAATAGGAGTTACAGTCCTCAATTGCGGTCACATATAGTGCCCTATGATTCATAATTGCAACTACTAATTTACCGTACAAGTGATTGTAGAGGTTCCTTTTTTCTTTTCCCAAAATTGTTAAGGTTTAGCTGTATGTGCTATATACCTACTTGTGTTAATGTAAGTATTAAAAAATGTGTTTCACTGTTTCCATTGTCAAATGAGAAATGACACAGGTGAAAAAATTAGTTTATAGTAGTTAATGACATGTATATAAGTTGCAAGCAGAAATTACATATGAAGTACTTAATTTCTGTCTCCATTTTAGTTTTTAGTCTCGTTTTAATCTCTGTGATAATCTCTACTTTCTAGAGTTAATATTGAAAAAGCCAGAAAAAAATTTTTTAACTGTAGGTTCTTTTATGCCTTATTTTGAAACTTATTTCAATCCGAAGAAATAATAGAGCAAACTTTTGTGAAGCAAGCGGCAAGCACCTTTTTCCTTTCTTTGCCTAAGAGCGTTCCTATCAGGTTCAACAATCAGTAAAGTTTTAGTTAAATTATAAATAAAACTTTTTTTTCTAGTTTAATTTACCCTATTATTTACATACACTTGTATCAAACTCTCTATTTATTTCTTCATTCTATTTAAAAGTTATGTTAATTTTTTTTTCTCTCCCAAATTTTTTTTTTTTTCTCTTCAACAGCTTTCCTCATTTTCAGCATCTTTTCTCTCAACTCTCATTTTTTTTCACAGACAAACAATTCACAAATTCCCACATCTCTTCCACATATTTTTCTCCCAAATTCAGCATATTCTCTCTTAGCTCTGCATTAGAATCGTGCTAGCAACATAATCATGGACATGGATCATGAATTCACTAAAGCAATAGGGATGATAACCTTAGGGTTTCGATCAGAGGCAACAACAACAGTATTTCACCGCTTAGTGTATATCTGGTAAAAACTAAAAAGCTAGTTTATTTTACTATTCAGTTTATTTTTTATATTATTCATGAACACCACTGCACTTTTTGATACTATTCATGGATTTCACTGTACTATTTTAGCTACCTTTTACTTTTGGCTACAGGACTTTCAATAAAAAAAAATTTAATTTCAACAAAATAAACTGATCTCAAACAAACTCTTAAAATTGAAAATTGTGAAACTCTCACCATCTCAGGATATCTCTGTAATTGCGAACGAGCACAAATATCACCATATAATTTCCCATGAGTAAGAGGAGAATGATACAGCATTGCCAACGCAATTTGTGCATGAATTGTTGAGATTTGTTTTGATTGATGTTGAGGGATACATTGATTTAGACAAAAGAGAGAGAGAGATTTAAGCGGTT
Organism: Quercus suber; assembly: GCF_002906115.3. Classification (NCBI taxonomy): domain Eukaryota; kingdom Viridiplantae; phylum Streptophyta; class Magnoliopsida; order Fagales; family Fagaceae; genus Quercus; species Quercus suber. Next base: position 387,142 of record NW_027069891.1, read on the forward strand.
AGAAAATAGTAAATTTAATTAATAAAAAACATAATGGTAAGCTATACTACTTTAATTGCCAAATCTAGCACAACTGTAGCTTTCATGAATTTTGGTTAGCAACAAGCTAGTCAAATCAAATGTATCTCTTTTTAATCAACGTCAATCAATCTTGACTAAAATATTCAAATGATTTCTCTGTTGCGGATGCTCTTATTACATATAATTGCCCTTGAAATGTGTCTATCCATAATATATCCGAGCATAATTAGTCAAACACTTCAAAGAAGTCTAGTGTGCCAAGACTCTTCAATATAAACCCTACGAAACTCTATACTTCAAATACAGAGCATAAGGAACAAGTACAGGTCATAAATAGATCTTTTTTTTTTTTTTTTGAAAAGGTCATAAATAGATCTTTAGGTATATAAATACTCGTGTTTTGATTTGTATATACACGCACAAACATTTATGCATATGTATATGCATTTAATAATTTCGTATGATATAAATGGAATTAATGAATACATTAAATAGTTTACATTAAAAGTATCTTTGACCTAACCTTCTGATATTGATCAAGGTGAATAAGTAGCTATTTTTTTTTTTTTTTTTAACAAGATTGAATATCCACTCTAACTTAATCTAAGTGTATATGTGTGAAACTCCCTCCTGGAAACTTAAATTCTGACTTTTGCCCCCTACATTCCACAAGCATTTATACTTGTGGAGTGACTACCGCACTATGAATGCGCGGTGGTGATGAATAAGTAGCTAACAACATACACAAGTAATCAAATATTTACAACGCTATCACTGTAACTTAATTAACAGGATTTATGAGTATTAGAACCATCATTTTTATTTTTATTTTTGAAATGGTTTCAACTTATGGCATTCGCTCCTAATAATCGCTTTTTATCATTAGACTAACTACACCAATTGGTTTTTGGTGTAGGCAGAGATTGAATCTCAAATCTCTTATTTAACTATCAAAAACTTTACTAACTGAGCTAACTGGAACCTACTATTAGAACCATCATAGATAAGCTGAGAATATTGATGTTCCCTCTGTGACTTCTTAATTTTGTGAATGATTAATCCTTAAAGGTAATTAATTAAGGAATTAAAATAACTTTTTTTGAGAGGAATTAAAATAACTAAACAGAGAAGTCGGATACTAACATCCAACGAAATATCAAAGTCCACAAAAAATATCTTAAATTCTAAATACTATAGGAAAGAGAAGAAAAACAAAATAAAATCTTCAGCTCGTGTCCTCCCCAAAGCAGGTAAAGCATTTAATGCTTCTCTAGACACATGCTTAACCTCCATGTGAGAGATCTTCCTCGAGAGCTACCAACAACAAGAAAAGAAACCACAACAACTGTCACGCCTCAACTCTCAACTAGCATTGATATTGTTTACTTTGGATTACCCTTCTTGGTCTTAAAAGAGCTCATACTAATTAGAGTCCAAGACAATCTTTGTAAGGTGCAAAACCTTTCCATACTTAGGTGATGGGATACTTGGTCAGGATTTAGTTCTCCCTCATCTCAACTCACTTAAAAGGTCTTTTGACCCTTTTAAAACTGTGAGGGGCAGCTCAAAGCAGACAGTATCATGCCAATTGAGAGTTAAGAGTGTGACCAAATGGTATCAAAGCAAACCCTTATATGATGAGATAGTGGGTAGGTCTCATATGATGAGAATGTGTGGCCCTTAAGGGGGTGGATTGTGGGGACTTAAAAGGCCAAAAGGCCTATAAAGTGGGGGTGAGACAAGGGAGAACCAAACTTTGAAGGATATTATTTTAATTATGTTGGTATATTGAACTTTTTCTTTTTCTTTTTTGAGTATTATTAAAATTTTTGAGATATTATCCTGTATAAATTTGCAAAATTATTTGCCACGGTAATTAAGAGAATATTTACCTAATATTTATAATAACAATTCAAAACTATCCTTTTATCTATAATTCTAATATAACTCAACATCTAACATATTGTTTTAGTCAAGATTGCAAATTTTTACATCTTTATTTTATAATTTTACTTATATTCATATTAAATTATTAAAATAATTATTTCATCATCACAGCTTTGACTTCTGATTGAATCTTGGTTTAACTTTAAAACTTTAAACTCCTCATCTTTTCGGCTCTTTCAACGATTCGGTTTTTAAAACTATGAACAATACAAGCGTATTATGAATATAAACCATCTCTGTCCCTTTTACCCCAAAAATACCATCTCTTTGTCGGTAGAATAAAGTCCATATATAAGAAGGATTTTACGGGCACATATTAATTTCTATTTTTTGAAAAAGTTTTCTTGAGAATTAAAAAAGTCATGACAGCCCTTTCAATTCCCGAGAAAATATTTTTAAAAAATAGAAAGTTTAATGTGTGCTCTAAAGACACACATTAACCAGACCCATATAAGAATGCACCAAGTTATAATGTGATAACCTTTGTACACTTACAGTTTAGGCATGCCCTTGCCATGCCATCCAAATTCACTCGATCATGCCGAGATGCTCTCGGCAGTCGGCACCCAAATCTGAAATATACATTGATGCTCCAAAGTCCTATACTTTCAAGAACATAAAGACAAGATTGACTTAGAAAGGAGGGCACAGCCCGAAGTAGTTGGCTGATATCATCAATGCTCCACACATCAAGGAGCTAATAATATATCTCTTGTCGCTTCTACTTTTTCTTTTTTTCTGTTTTCATATGCAAAAGGTCTTTAAGACATTTAAAGGTCAATAAATTTGCTATATAGGTTTACACTTGTGGTTTTGTTTTCATTTTCTGCTATGGACAAAATATTTCTCCAAAAAACTAGTTTGGATATAAATTCCTCAAACTTTCACTAAAAATTTAATATTAATTACTATATATTTTGAAAATTCAACCACTAGATTGTGTATTTTTTATATTCTTAATATACATGTCAAATTTCGTTCAAATCAGATATTATTTACCATTTAATCCATAAAATTACTTTTATGCATAATTTAAGATTACAAAAGCATAAAATTTAAATATTTGATTGATGACATAACTATTGATATTTGATATTTTTAAAATATTGCAAGTATGAAAAATATAGTAAGAAAATGCAATCAAAATTCTAATGTAGGATTGGAAAAAATTCACATTCAATAAAAATATATAATAAAAATTTAAAGAATACTTTTCCAAATTGAAAAAAAAAAAAACTTTATCCTACTAGAAAAAAACTTTATCCTCCTGTATCGTGATGAAAGTTGTATCAATCACTGTCAAAGGGGGGACCCTTATTATTATTATTATTCAAGATGAGCTATCAATTTGGGTGTTAAATAAGTCGGTGGACGTACGAGAACGTCGAGAAGTTCTTTGAAAATAATGTGCATGCAATAAAGGGACCTTGGCGTTGGCAGTAGAAGTAGAACAATTAATCTCGTACTGTTTCTTTTTTGTTTCTAGCTACTAACTAGAATTATCATCAATCTTAAAACAATATATTTCAATCAACTTCTCTTATAATTAGATGTTATGGTTACCAAAAAAAAAAAAAAAAGGGTACCATGTAGTCTGTACGGAGTCCTTAAGAGTGTTTAACATTCGACTCTTTAAAATAGTGTTAAATACTGTTGTCATGAATTATCATAACACTCTCCAAAACAATTTAGTATTAGGTGTATTCAACAACAAACTGGTAGGTTAAGCATTTCCAAGATAAGTAAGAAATGTGTGAATTTTTTGAGCAGAGAACGGTTACAAATGAAATTAAATGCCCTTTTTTTATTTTAATCTTCCCTTGGTTCTAGAACTTGTTTATAGGCCTATATAGCTTCCTTCTTTTGGGAGAAGAGAATGTTTGCTCAACTATTATCAATCTCTCTACTCATCTTTTTTTATTTTTTTCTGCTGAGAATTATCAATCTACTCATCGGATATATGTAGACTAAAATTTGTAATTTGGCTAGTCCTATTCATCAGTATTTCAAACTGTTGTACTCTACTAGGGCTGCTATAAAAAAAAGTGCATCGAATGCATGGTAGGTATGTGTGAATCGGTCGTGGTAAGGGACTTTTGTGATGAGCTTGTCGAGAAAAGTTTTTGACACTCGACTTTGTAACAACCAACCCACCACAAAGACTTTAACCGGTCCATGCATGTGCTCGGCTCCTAAACCTCAGCACCTTGCCACCTACCGTTGAAAAACAAGTTTTCAGGAGTCTGGAAGGACGATGAATTGGATTCGGGTTGGTCTAGTGTTTCGGTGTAATAAATCCAATCCAATACGGACACGTACTTAAAATTTATTATTATGTGTCTCCATCTTGAGTCTTGTCTCGTCTAGTGACTAGTGCATTAGACAAAAGCTTCACCCAAACTTACAAAAACTTAGTGAGATAGGCTTGTGTTCAAAATTTGTTACTTGTGATGTTCAACCCTATGTGACTGGAGAGTAGTACATTCTAGTAATACAAAATACCACCTTGTTAGATGGACTTTGTCATTGCTTTTCATCAAGCTTCAACTTTGTGAAATTGAGAATTCTTTAGTAATTAAAAAAACAAAAACAAAAACAGGAAGTTTCATCCGAACCTACAAGTACCTCGTTAGATAGGCTCTTTCGAATTTGGTTGGAATGCCCATCCATAGTTAATGGGGGAGTTGCATATCTTAGTGATACAAAATACCACGTCATTAGATAGGCTCTTAATTTAGCAACACCAAAAAAAATAGATAGGCTTTATATGTTATCATCAAGCTTCAACTTCCTGTCATTGAGAATTCTTTAGTAAAAAACAACTATCAAGGTAGTTTTTATTTTTCGAGAAGTGTTATATTTATAATATTTTTACAACAAATTCTATATGGTAAGTTGTTACTGGTTCTGCCACCAGGGGGTGTGATCTAGTGGTCTTGGGTGATGCACAAGATGTGCTAAATGTGAGGTCCAAGGTTCAAGTCTGAATATAGACTCACTAAGGTTACCTCTCTTAATAGCTCAAGGTTCACTAGTGTCTCTTATAAGACTGAAAAGTTATGGCTCACTGTAGTCCCCCTACACCCCCAACAGGGCCTCGACCCTAACGGGTAGGGTGCTATTATGATCACGCCTAAGTAAGATTGCCACGTTGGTCACCCCCTACCCATTTTTTGATTATCAAAAAAAAAAAAATTATCACTGGTTCTAACTTGAACTCATCATTGAAATTACTTTTTTGTCAATTAGTAATAGTCAGTAACAGTTTACCACTTAAGATTTATTGTAAAAATATTATTGACATATCATTTTTTTTTTTTACTTTTTAGTATGTGTTTGGGATGAGCTGAATTTTTCAGTTTATCTCAACTTTCAGCAAATTTTTACTACTATTTATAGGTCCTACTACACTTTTTGATACTATTTATAAATCTCACTGCATTTTTTAATACCGTACTATTTATGAGTATCACGATACTATTCAATAAAAAAATTTCCGGACATTTAACAAAGATATTGACTTTTTCACGTTTCACTTTAATGATAAATTCATGCCCTTCAGGATCTGGACCACACGGTCCAGACCCTTTATTTGTCTTGCCCAATGTTGCAAATTCGTTCAAGGGTGTGGGCCCGGCCCATTTTGTTTGTAAGTTCAATGGTGCGATGTATCTAAGCCCAATTCTATTTTCAATTCGTGCAATTCCGTGGGCAACATCTGCGGACCCACAAAATGGGCCCTGTGTAATCAATCAATCAGTGCCGACAATATATAACAACTTATCCAACCAAAAAGAATAAGAAATTAAATGATGATTTCTGAACAACATGGAAGAAATTTTTTTAACAATTAATAAATATATGTTTATATATTCTATTATACTTAATGTGGGGTTCCTTATGTCGAGCTTGACATGTTTTGTGTTGGGATTGGACCACTCTTGGGTCGAGTTTTTTTTTTAGTGGAATTCGAGCTTGGCACTCTTTCTGAACAAGGCATTCCTTTTCAGTGACTACTGACTACCAATGCACCTCTTGATTCTAGGCCCAAAGCTCATGTATGCCACCTTAAAAGGTAAAGAGAGGATACTATGATCTCTCTTTCTAGAAACTTTGAGCTACTGAAAATTAAATTTTATATTTCAAGCAACACTTGCATCACATGAGAGAACCCATCAATTAGGATATAAATATTATGGATTATTCCAATCATGGGAAGATTCATGGGAGGATTCAAAGGATTATTTCCACATAATAAATAAAAAGCAAATTTTGTAATTTACCATATATATATATAGTTGGAGAGGGAAATAAGGAGTTTGAATCACACATATAGAACACCAACAAAGATACTATTACTACTTAGCAATCAGTTAAACCTCAATTGGATGAACACCAACAAATATACTATTACTGCTTAGCAATCAATTAAACCTCAATTGGATCATATTATCATTATTACCATTACTACTTTATCCTCCTAACTTAGAGTCTGTTTAAATACCGCTTATTTACTGAAAATTGAAAACTTATTACTAAAAACACTGTATCAAAATAATTTTTAAATGTGTAAATAGTACTGTAGAACTTAAAAATGCATACGTATGTACATTTTTGCTGAGTTTAGTAGTCTCATAAACAGTGCTGTGATACCCAAAAAAATGCCAAAGACGAAATGCATCAGTACTATCTAAACTCACACTTAGATAGTCCTGAATGACATATGCCCACAAAGTCGACTCTAACATATATTATATTTTGATTAAGACTTATTTACCCAAATAAAAGAAGACCTTCTCTAATATTATATTATATTTTGATTAAGACTTATTTACCCCTTTACCTATATTTAAAATAAAAAAAATTAAGAGCATTCACAGTAGTGTAGCTATAATGCTATATTGCTAAAATTTAGCTCTACAAATACAAAAATCACACTGCAACAGTAGAGGCAAAAGTTAAAATTTTAGATGATTTGCTACAGTGCACATCTTTATATAGATGTGCACTGTTCATCAAAGCTAAAAATAAAATGCATTATTTTATTCCAGTTTTGATTAAAAAAAAGACCACTTGCTCTCTCTCTCTCTCTCTCTCATTCACTCTCATCTAAAATCTCTGAACTTCATCTCTCTCAATCTCACTCTCTGCTCACTGCCTCTAGTGTTCAAAATTTGTTACTTGTGATGTTCAACCCTATGTGACTGGAGAGTAGTACATTCTAGTAATACAAAATACCACCTTGTTAGATGGACTTTGTCATTGCTTTTCATCAAGCTTCAACTTTGTGAAATTGAGAATTCTTTAGTAATTAAAAAAACAAAAACAAAAACAGGAAGTTTCATCCGAACCTACAAGTACCTCGTTAGATAGGCTCTTTCGAATTTGGTTGGAATGCCCATCCATAGTTAATGGGGGAGTTGCATATCTTAGTGATACAAAATACCACGTCATTAGATAGGCTCTTAATTTAGCAACACCAAAAAAAATAGATAGGCTTTATATGTTATCATCAAGCTTCAACTTCCTGTCATTGAGAATTCTTTAGTAAAAAACAACTATCAAGGTAGTTTTTATTTTTCGAGAAGTGTTATATTTATAATATTTTTACAACAAATTCTATATGGTAAGTTGTTACTGGTTCTGCCACCAGGGGGTGTGATCTAGTGGTCTTGGGTGATGCACAAGATGTGCTAAATGTGAGGTCCAAGGTTCAAGTCTGAATATAGACTCACTAAGGTTACCTCTCTTAATAGCTCAAGGTTCACTAGTGTCTCTTATAAGACTGAAAAGTTATGGCTCACTGTAGTCCCCCTACACCCCCAACAGGGCCTCGACCCTAACGGGTAGGGTGCTATTATGATCACGCCTAAGTAAGATTGCCACGTTGGTCACCCCCTACCCATTTTTTGATTATCAAAAAAAAAAAAATTATCACTGGTTCTAACTTGAACTCATCATTGAAATTACTTTTTTGTCAATTAGTAATAGTCAGTAACAGTTTACCACTTAAGATTTATTGTAAAAATATTATTGACATATCATTTTTTTTTTTTTACTTTTTAGTATGTGTTTGGGATGAGCTGAATTTTTCAGTTTATCTCAACTTTCAGCAAATTTTTACTACTATTTATAGGTCCTACTACACTTTTTGATACTATTTATAAATCTCACTGCATTTTTTAATACCGTACTATTTATGAGTATCACGATACTATTCAATAAAAAAATTTCCGGACATTTAACAAAGATATTGACTTTTTCACGTTTCACTTTAATGATAAATTCATGCCCTTCAGGATCTGGACCACACGGTCCAGACCCTTTATTTGTCTTGCCCAATGTTGCAAATTCGTTCAAGGGTGTGGGCCCGGCCCATTTTGTTTGTAAGTTCAATGGTGCGATGTATCTAAGCCCAATTCTATTTTCAATTCGTGCAATTCCGTGGGCAACATCTGCGGACCCACAAAATGGGCCCTGTGTAATCAATCAATCAGTGCCGACAATATATAACAACTTATCCAACCAAAAAGAATAAGAAATTAAATGATGATTTCTGAACAACATGGAAGAAATTTTTTTAACAATTAATAAATATATGTTTATATATTCTATTATACTTAATGTGGGGTTCCTTATGTCGAGCTTGACATGTTTTGTGTTGGGATTGGACCACTCTTGGGTCGAGTTTTTTTTTTAGTGGAATTCGAGCTTGGCACTCTTTCTGAACAAGGCATTCCTTTTCAGTGACTACTGACTACCAATGCACCTCTTGATTCTAGGCCCAAAGCTCATGTATGCCACCTTAAAAGGTAAAGAGAGGATACTATGATCTCTCTTTCTAGAAACTTTGAGCTACTGAAAATTAAATTTTATATTTCAAGCAACACTTGCATCACATGAGAGAACCCATCAATTAGGATATAAATATTATGGATTATTCCAATCATGGGAAGATTCATGGGAGGATTCAAAGGATTATTTCCACATAATAAATAAAAAGCAAATTTTGTAATTTACCATATATATATATAGTTGGAGAGGGAAATAAGGAGTTTGAATCACACATATAGAACACCAACAAAGATACTATTACTACTTAGCAATCAGTTAAACCTCAATTGGATGAACACCAACAAATATACTATTACTGCTTAGCAATCAATTAAACCTCAATTGGATCATATTATCATTATTACCATTACTACTTTATCCTCCTAACTTAGAGTCTGTTTAAATACCGCTTATTTACTGAAAATTGAAAACTTATTACTAAAAACACTGTATCAAAATAATTTTTAAATGTGTAAATAGTACTGTAGAACTTAAAAATGCATACGTATGTACATTTTTGCTGAGTTTAGTAGTCTCATAAACAGTGCTGTGATACCCAAAAAAATGCCAAAGACGAAATGCATCAGTACTATCTAAACTCACACTTAGATAGTCCTGAATGACATATGCCCACAAAGTCGACTCTAACATATATTATATTTTGATTAAGACTTATTTACCCAAATAAAAGAAGACCTTCTCTAATATTATATTATATTTTGATTAAGACTTATTTACCCCTTTACCTATATTTAAAATAAAAAAAATTAAGAGCATTCACAGTAGTGTAGCTATAATGCTATATTGCTAAAATTTAGCTCTACAAATACAAAAATCACACTGCAACAGTAGAGGCAAAAGTTAAAATTTTAGATGATTTGCTATAGTGCACATCTTTATATAGATGTGCACTGTTCATCAAAGCTAAAAATAAAATGCATTATTTTATTCCAGTTTTGATTAAAAAAAAGACCACTTGCTCTCTCTCTCTCTCTCTCTCATTCACTCTCATCTAAAATCTCTGAACTTCATCTCTCTCAATCTCACTCTCTGCTCACTGCCTCTTCATCTCTTCTTTCTTCCTCCACAAACCCAGACCCTTCTTTCTTCCTCAGAGACCCATCGTCAATCTGCACGAGCCTAGCTGCCACAGACCCGTCGCCGCCGACCCACATTCAACCGCCGACCTGACCCATTTCGACCTCTCTTCTCTATTTTCGGCGTTTCGGTTTTGTGTTTCGAGCTGTGCTTGTGTTTTGGCTTTGTGTTTCCGGTTGTGCTTATGTTTCAGCTTTGTGTTTCGGGCTGGGTTTTTGTTTTCGACCCACATTCGGCCGCCGACCTGACCCATTTCGGCCTCTCTTCTCTATTTTCAGCATTTCGATTTTGTGATTCGGGCTATGCTTGTGTTTCGGGTTGTGCTTGTGTTTCGGTTTTGTGTTTCGGGCTGTGCTTGTGTTTCAGATTTGTGTTTCGGGCTGGGTTTTTGTTTTGGGCATGGATTTCGGTTTTTGTTTCAGGCTGGGTTTGTGTTTCCGACTGTGATTTTTCTGCTTTCTTTTTTTTTTCTTCTTCAATGGTTTTGATGGGCACGGCGGAGTTGTGGTTGTGCAGTGATTTTTATGGGTTTGATGGTGGTTGTTGTTGTGTGTTGGTGGTTGAATGAAATATTATTTTATTTGGGTGTTTATATTATTTTATTATGTTAAAAGCTAAAATAAATCCACTGCTGTAACATGTGTGTAGGTAAAATAGATAAAGTGACTTTTTGTGTAGCTAAATAACTAAAATTTTAGATGCACTGCTGTTAATGCTCTAAGCCCATTTTATTAACTAATAAGATGCATTGGATATTAAAAAGACCCAACTGTAATTCTTCTTTTTTTTTTTCTTTTTTTTTTTTGGGGAAAAGACCCAACTGTAATTCAAAATAAATAAAACTAGTCTCACTTTAGACACTATCACGGATTCACGGGGGTTGATGTGATATTATCACGTTGGTTGATGTGATATCACATCAACCCATTTGTTACTTTATATAAAGATTTTTGGGTAAAATATCATTTTCGTCTCTAAACTATCACAAAAGTTCGTTTTTTGTCCTTAAACTTTCAAAAGTTCTATTTTCGTCCCTAAACTTTTCCAAACGTATTGATTTTCGTCCCTCCGTCTGACGGAGTGCTGACGTGGCTTTGACAGTGTGCTGATGTGAGAGGGACGAAAATCAATACATTTGGAAAAGTTTAGGGATGAAAATAGAACTTTTGAAAGTTTAGGGACGAAAAACGAACTTTTGTGATAGTTCAGGGACGAAAAACGAACTTTTAAAAGTTTAGGAACGAAAAACGAACTTTTGTGATAGTTTAGGGACAACAATGATATTTTACCCAAGATTTTTTATATTTTAGTTAGTTGATTTTTCTCATTTCCATTGGTATGGGTTTTTTTTTTAGTACTTCATATCACATCAACCCATTTGTTACTTTATTTAAAGATTTTTATATTTTAGTTAGTTGATTTTTCTCGTTTCCATTGGTATGGGTTTTTTTTTAGTACTTCATATCAGATCAACCCATTTGTTACTTTATTTAAAGATTTTTATATTTTAGTTGATTTTTCTCATTTCCATTGGTATGGATTTTTTTTAGTACTTCAAGTATATTTTCATGGATTTTGCAAATGTGTATTGACAGCTTTTTGGAAACATTTTTTCAGAAATTGAAAAAATATTAACAAATTTTTCAATTTTCGAGAAAATTTTTTCAAAAATAAATAGCTTAATGTATGCTCTTAGTGCACACATTAATCAGACCCTATTTTCATTAGTTATCCTTTGAAAATAGTCTTTTTTTGTATTAGTACTAATTTATTTGGTTATTTGTGCAAGTTTAGAGTATATAGTGACCACATCATTAGTAAAGTTGCAAGAAATCCATTAGAAAGATTTAGAAGATAATAATGAAATTAGCTTTAATTAAATATTTAATATTTAATTAATATTCAAATTTAAATTTTTTTTTTTTAAAAAAAATCCCACCTAAAATCTTCGCCTTAGGCCCTAAAATTGGTTGAGCCAGTCCTGTATGCCCATAAATAAAATTTTCCTCCAACCAACTTAGATGGATGTTCTTTAAGTTTTATTGAAAATATTTTTCAAAAAACATTTTTGCCATTTTTGGGATGTTTATTATGATTGAAAATAGTGTCAACATAAAAATATTTTTAGTTTGACCATAAAGTAACCCACTCTCTAGCATAAATTGGTTTACGCCTCCTTTTGAGGCATAAGAGCATCCATATCAGTCCATGTATTTTACACATCTATTTTTACACTAAAAACATACTTTTTCTATTTTACACATTTACTTTAACAAAACTCCCACATCAGTTCATCTATTTTATCACCTATTTTATTTAAATAATCAATTTTCTCAAATTTTTTTATTATTTCCTCAACTAACCCCTTATTATATGCGTGCGCTCTCTCTCTCTCTCTCTCTCTCTCTCTCTCTCTCTCTCTCTCTCTCTCTCTCAACCTATTTTTTCTGAACCCATTTTTTCTGATTTTGCTCTCTCTCTATACCCATCTCTCTACCCATAACCCATCTCTATACCCACTTCTGAATCAACTCTCCCTTTCGGTCTATACAGATCCACAGCTCCCATGAGTTTCGATCCACAGCTCCCACGAGCTCCGATCCACAGCTCCGAACCACCGCTCCGATCCACAACTCCGAACCATAGCTCCAATCAGGCTCTAATTAGGCAAGACCCATACCCACGAGCTCCGATCAAGCGAGACCCACAAGCTAGTCAAGCAACTCCGAACCATAGCTCCGATCAGGCTCTAATCAAGCAAGACCCATACCCACGAGCTCCGATCAAGCGAGACCCACAAGCTAGTCAAGCACCGATCGTTCCGATAAGCACCGATCTCTCTTTGTTATTTGTCTATTTAGGTTTGTTTGTGTGTGGGTGTGTTTGTGTATCTCTGTGTTTTTTTCTTTTTTCTTTTTAGCAAGTGTATCTCTGTGTTGATTTGTTTGTGTAGATGTGTTTGGGTTAATTTTTGGGATGATTTTGGGTTAATTTTCAATTGATTTTGGTTAATACTCTGTGCTAGATTGCGGTGTTTGGTGGTGGCGCTGGGTTTGGTGGTTAGGTGGTTAATCTAGCGCACTGGGTTGTTGTAATGGTTGGGGAAAAGAGGTGGTTTGAGAGAGGAGAAAGAAAATAAATTAAAAAAATCGTTTACATGCAAACAGTGACTGTGTATATATACACGATTACTGTTAATTTGCACAGCCGGCTGTATATTTTGCACAATTTTACACCCACTGATGTGGATGTTTTTTTGCTCAAAATGTGTAAAATTTGCACTGAAGATGTATTTTAGAAGATTTTAAATGATCTGATGTGAATGCTCTTAACATTTTACACCTCATAACCTAACCTCTCTCTCTCTCTCTCTCTCTCTCTCTCTCTCTTTTTATTTGACCCACCGCCAGCAGAGACCCAACCTCTCTCTTTCTCTCCCAATTTGACTAGCAACGATTCAAAAGGGTTCATAGTGGTGTTGTGGTGTGTATGATGAAAATTAGATTTGAATGTGTCGTTGTCACTTCTTTACCATCGTTGTCTTTGCTCTACCATTGCTACCACTACTCCACTTGCAAGACCAATGACAACCTTATTACAAGTTGTGTTTTTCTGTTGTTGGTGTTGGGTATTGTTGTTGTCAGTGTTGGGTACTGGGTAAAAGTGTTGGGTCATGTGTTTTTCATATGATTTGGGTTATGTTTTGGGTAATTGCTCATGTGCATGATGGATTCAACTTATGGTGGTGGAGTATTTAGAGTATTTTCACCACCAACCAAACACATGAAAATATTTTACGTTCGGAAAATATTTTCATATGTTTACAAATGTAGGTGATGACTTAAATTAACAATCATGCAGACTTTTAGTCCCATAGCTTATTTAAAAATTATGTGAGTTGTTGGGATAATTTAATGAGTCATTTATATTATCTAAAAAAAATAAAAAAATACAAATAAGGTTTGGAAGTAGATTCCTAAGCCAAATATATATATATATATATAATAATAGGTGAAGCAGAGAGAAAATCCAATTAGATTTCAATTGGATTCTCAATTTTGCGCCACTTGTCCTAACCAAACCTCAAAAAAAAATCTAATTAGATTATAAATTTGACTCCAATTTTGTGTCATGTATCTTATCTAAATTTTCTAATTTTTGTGCCCAAATAAATGATGCATTAACATTTAACACGAAAGTCAAGAAAACTACAATAATAATGCTCATTAACCTAAGTAAGAACATCTTACCTGCACACTTTTATGGAGATTATAAATTGGACTCCAATTTTGTGTCATGTATGTTATCTAAATTTTCTAATTTTTGCGCCCAAATAAATGATGCATTAACATTTAATATGGAAGCCAAGAAAACCACAATGATAATACTTATTGGTTTAAGCAAGAACATCTCACATGCACACTTTTATGGGTGATCTCAATAGAGTCTGGAGTTCTTCTAATTCCACAAGCAGAACCAAGGAGTCCAACGAGAAAGACTATAAAAGTAAAACGTCATCTTCTCCTAATTCCATATCGTCATCCCATGTCTCCTCCTCTCTCAACCTCTACCAACTCGATCCACACACTATCCTCTCCTTCTCGTTACGGATTTCTCAGAGTAAGGCCGGGTTCAAACACAATGTTCAATCCCACTCTTCCTTACTTCACACTCTCATACATTAGCGCTTCATTGGTGCCTCCAAGAAGATTCCAAGTTCAATGATAAGTTTTTATTTTTTAATGTCTCTTTATATATTTTAAATAATAAAATGCAATATTCTCTTTTTTTATTTACTGTAGCATCACTTAAATAATAAAATGCAATATTCTCTTTTTTTTATTCATTGTTTTATCTAATGCTATCTTATGTATGATAAACAAAAAAAAAAAAAAAAAGACCAATAGCATTACTTAAATAATAAAATGCAATATATATTTTTCATTGTTTGATTTAATTCTCTCATCCGTGTGATAACAGAAAAATTGGCCAATAGCATCATTACAATTAACCAGTCCCGTGCGGTAGCACGGGGTCACATACTAGTAAAATAAAATATGTAATATCAGTTAACCTTACTTAATAAGTTTGGAGGATTTCAGTTAACTCAATTAATTAAATCTTTTGTGGTCAAATAAGACATATGAGATTCAAACTCTACCTACACCAAAAAGTAATTATTGTCTTAACTCAATGATAAAGAGTAATTATCATGAAGTAGACGTCATAAATTAAAATTTGTCGTATCTAAATACACACACATAAATAAGTTTGAAAGAGATTCCTCCGATCCAAACAAAAAGAAAACTTAAGAAAGTCTATAGACAAAAAAAAAAAAAAAAAATTCACACTTAGCTGACATGGCAAATTATTAGTGGTAAATAAAAAAGTTATGTTAGTGATGAGTTGATATAGTAACTAGTAAAATCATACTAATTCAATTGTTGAGATTTTTTTTTTTTAATTATGTGTTTTTATGTGTTTTTTTTTAATTCAATTGTTTTTTTTTTTAATTATGTGTTTTTTTAATTCAATTGTTTCAATTGCCAAGAAATCTATTTTTATGTGTAGAATTTTTTTTTAAGAAATGTAGAGTTCGATCCCCGCCTACATTAAAAATCAATTAAAATGTCTTCTATATTATCTATAAGAGGATTCTTCTCTTTGAACGAGACTTTTATGCGATTCAAAAATACCCATAAACTTTATGTTTAATTAAGAAAAAAAATTTGAGAACAACCTGGTAAAAATATATCTCTAACTCTACTTAAAATGCTTACAAGATAAAATACTCTCGTACTAATTCATGTCTTCAAAACAAATTTATCCAAAAATTTTATAATAAAAAAAATTATGCCATTAGACCCAAAAAAAAAAAAAGTGTACATATGAGGTTCAAGTCACCCTGGTGCAACTTTATTCAATGTTATACTATTCCATAACTTTTCATTGAGATAGAATGTTGATATATCAACCATTGGATTACATTGCCTTGTTATACTCTCCATGCTTGCAAAATATTAGGATGATTGTAAATCAATAATCATCACATCATGAAATTGTTTAAATTTCAAACCAAAGGGGTTGGCTTTGTGGTCCTTAAGGCCTCATGATATCCATAAGATCTTGGCTTCGAAACCTCTAGCCAATATCTTGGAGCCACCCCCAATGGACTTCCCCTTGTAATAACCTAGTGTGTGTGTGGGACAGGAGGACAGCACATACCTAAGGAAATAGTTAAGTACTTGAAGAGGTTTAAATACCCTCTTTTCTATAAAATAAATAATGTTTAAATTTCAAGTAACATGAGTTTGTAGATAGAAAGTATATAACATCCAATTAACATGAAAAATAAAAAGGTTTTAGCTAGGGAAGATGTTTTCAGACCATTGTTTCTGTTTGTAATCCTTACTAGTATTTGTCCTTTTTCTTTTCTTTTCTTCATCCCCTGTTTTTTATTTATTTCATTATTTGTTCATTCTTTCTTTCTTCATCCTCCGTTTTTATTATTTTCATTCTTTCTTTTCTTTTCTCTTTGTATGTGTGTGTACTTTTAAGTATCTTGTAGACAATTTATCAGGAGAATTGAGTGGAACCAAATTTTCTATGGATATGTAGTGATGTGTTTTCCTGCATGATCCTTTATAGGATAGTAATGTGATGTAAATTAAAAGCCTGTTCATGGTTTTTTTTCATTGCAGGTATCATGGAGTTCCAACTGAGGAGCGATTGCATTGGAGATCTTTCTTAGTCAAACTGGGAACAGATAATCTCAAAGGTGCAAAAAATGAAGAGCTCTTTGTGGCATCACACAAGTAAGTAAAGTTCACTCCTCCAGGTTTTTCATCAACTGGGAGATGGAGTAAACATGTTTTTGGGTCATCAAGAATGCATATTTCATGATAATTTTCCGTGAAAGACAATAACGAGATTAGTTTTGAAGAGTTCTTAGGATATTTTTATCTATATATAGTTATGCTTTGAGCCTGTCACTTGCATCCACTCCACCATCTTCTATTACAAGGTGATTGAATGTCTTTGTAAAGAACGTTTTATATCCCATAAAATCTGTCGGGTTTTCCTTTTTTGAAGCTGCTAATTCAATAGGAAGATTATCTTTTGCTTTTTTCATTATTTCCTTTTCTTGAGCTAAGGCCTAAGTGTCAGTGATAAAATGTAAGAATATTTGTCACATGATTTATATATCCTTATGAATGACATTTGTAATTTTTGCCAGGTCTGTTTATATTGTTTATACGGTGCTTGGGGATGTCTCAGTTTATGTTGTTGGCAAGGATGAGTATGATGAACTTGCTTGTAAGTGGCATGGCTCCCTTTTTGTGAGCGCATTTTGAGAATATAGGTTTAAGATGGTTGGAAGCTGTAATCCATGCTGATTTAGAAATTGCTGGCAGTTTTAGTGTTAAAGCTGAGAGCTGTTTAAGATCTGGTTTACATGGTCATTTTCTGAATATGAACATCCTGCAGATATGTATCAGTTTTTCATTGTTTTCTAAGGCATTTGAAGGCACAAAGTGATTTTATTTGGAACAGAGGCATTTAAACGCAAAATGAAAAAGGAGTTTATGCCTACATTTTAGTAAAACAACCAATGCAACAACTTCTACCTAATTTTATTGATCTTATTTTGTTTCTTTCTTTCAATGTTGCCCCTTACTTATTTCTTGGGTTCTCTCTAGTGGCTGAAGTGATCTTTGTGATAACCTCAACAATCAAGGATGTATGCGCGAAACCTCCAACTGAACGCTTGTTTCTTGACAAATATGGAAAGATATGCTTGTGTCTTGATGAAATAGTTTGGACGGTATGATTTATGTCCTCTTTTTTTTTTTTTTTTTTAGTTGCTATATTAATTAATAATGTACCTTTTCTTTGTATGACATTTGCATCCTACAGCAAAAACCAAATGGTCTTTTAGTAAAGTTTTCCTTTCTTTGCGTCAATCTTCATCATATAACTTGAGTTCTGAACCTTGGATTACAATTTCCTTTGGCAGCTCAAAAGAACTTCAGCTGCCTAGATTCACTAATTAGAAGTCAATCTAATATTCCAAAATAATTGTTGTTTAGTCCTATAGATGTTGTCCCTGTATGCTTTTATCTTGCTTCAAACCTGCAAAAACCAGGTGATTGCATAAGTACTTGATTAAAGATTTTCCTTGTGAAAATGATGCTGGATTTTAAGGTTGCAGGTGTAGAGCAACAAGTTTATGTTGAAAATGCTAATGCTTTTCTTATACTTCTATTGTGAAGGGAATCCTCGAGAACACAGACAAAGATCAAATCAAAAGGCTGATTAGGTTAAAGCCTCCAGCTGAGTTTTGAAGTATGAGAGGAGCGTTTCCTGCCATCTCACTCATGCACATGACAGTGAGCCAGCCATGATCACTTTAATCACGGCGGTGAAGACATATTTTGTAAAAGAAAAGTGGTTGAGAAAATTAATTTGTGCTTAATCATCGAGTCTACTATTTCAAGCTTGAAGATTCAATAGCTATCTTTTGCTATTTATCTGGCTGGGACATTGTCAATTTGTCTCTAATTCAGTGAATATTCAATGCTATCTTGTTACTGATGTAAAACCTAGTTTTAATTTTGAAATTGTTCCATCCTCATGTTTTTTCCTCTTTTGATCTATAATAGACATCTCTGACCTGTACCATTAACTTTGGACTTAAAAAAGTAGCAACCACTAAAAATGCCTGGGTTTTGATCATTTAACACATTGATTGTTTGTCTTACAATTGGGACAAATTCAAGATTTTATTATATACTTTGAGAAATCACAATGACATTTGAAAGGGTTAAATATTTGAGTGTTAGTGTCCCTTTTCTCCCCTCACCCCAGCGGAAATTGCAGTATTGTCCAGATTATAGGTATGTTGGATAATGGTCCAGATTAATGACTGGGGTTTTTTTTTTTTTGGACAGCCTGTGCATCTAAAAACATGTGTTGTCTTAAAAAAATAAAGAAGAAGATGGTTCTTAAGCCCTTCACCAAAACAAATTTCTTTCACCTTTGAAAGCCAAATATCCCTACTTACTTATTTTACCAGTTAATAAAATCAAAATATATTTCAGGATCTGTACCCACCGCCCCCCCCCCCCCCCCCTAAAAAAAGGAATGTGATGTTCAAAAATGTCATATAACAATTATTGTATATATATATATATATATATAAAATGANAGAAAAAAAAAAAAAGAAAAAAGAAAAAGAAGAAATCCTTGCACGCGTGTTATAAGGCTAGTGGCGATCTAAAAAAAAAAAAAAAACCTCGTCGGTAAGTATCTATACTTATCCACAAACTTTGCCTTTACCAAAATTCCGTGTCAGAAAATTGAAACCCAAAAATAATAAGAATAACAACAACAATACCGGACCCAAAGGCAAAACAGAAAGAAATGTTGCTGGCGTTACTCATCTCCAACTCTGTGGGCAACATTCTTGTCGAACGGTACCTTTTTTTTTTAGCTCTTCCCCATTATTTTTCTTTTCTTCAAGTAGCTTCTCTGATTATTTTCCTTTTCTTCAAACTCATTTTCATTTCTCCTCGTTTATTCTTTTGCTTTAATTTCGTCGAACACTTTGATTATGATTATGTAAAAAAAAAAAAAAATGTTAGTATTGTTGTCATACAACTTCTTCGTGTTGTTCATATGAATTTGTGATCGAAAAATGAAACTCTTGTACTCCATAGATAACTGGGTTGGTTGGTTCTTCTGTCCTTGCTATACCTAGGGTTTTGGAGCTGTTTTGTCATTTGTGTACAACTTATAATCCTAAACCTTGGACATGACATTTTAAAAGTACATTAGTAATTCATGAAATTAAGAAATGGGAAATTCGAGAAAAATAATGATGGGTCTAATTTATTGGAATTGGATGTTGGAAAGGGTGTCCTTAATTCTGGAATTTATGTATATATGTGTGTGTGTGTACATATGAGGTTCAAGTCACCCTGGTGCAACTTTATTCAATGTTATACTATTCCATAACTTTTCATTGAGATAGAATGTTGATATATCAACCATTGGATTACATTGCCTTGTTATACTCTCCATGCTTGCAAAATATTAGGATGATTGTAAATCAATAATCATCACATCATGAAATTGTTTAAATTTCAAACCAAAGGGGTTGGCTTTGTGGTCCTTAAGGCCTCATGATATCCATAAGATCTTGGCTTCGAAACCTCTAGCCAATATCTTGGAGCCACCCCCAATGGACTTCCCCTTGTAATAACCTAGTGTGTGTGTGGGACAGGAGGACAGCACATACCTAAGGAAATAGTTAAGTACTTGAAGAGGTTTAAATACCCTCTTTTCTATAAAATAAATAATGTTTAAATTTCAAGTAACATGAGTTTGTAGATAGAAAGTATATAACATCCAATTAACATGAAAAATAAAAAGGTTTTAGCTAGGGAAGATGTTTTCAGACCATTGTTTCTGTTTGTAATCCTTACTAGTATTTGTCCTTTTTCTTTTCTTTTCTTCATCCCCTTTTTTATTTATTTCATTATTTGTTCATTCTTTCTTTCTTCATCCTCCGTTTTTATTATTTTCATTCTTTCTTTTCTTTTCTCTTTGTATGTGTGTGTACTTTTAAGTATCTTGTAGACAATTTATCAGGAGAATTGAGTGGAACCAAATTTCTATGGATATGTAGTGATGTGTTTGATTATATATATATATATATATAAAATGAAATCCCAAATGCAAGTATAGCTTGCAAAATTTTCCTAACCCTAATTATAAATATTTTTACCAAAAAAAAAGTTTTTCAAAATTAAAATAAATAAAATGCTACTTACAATTGGTTATGTCACAAGTGGATTGGTCATATTATTAATTAAAAAGTAAATGTTAGCAAAAACCTAAATAAGAAAGCTTTACTAGTAATTTTACATGTCACAATCCAAATCAATACTTGGATCGTTATATTACATCTCCAAAAGTAAGAATAATGGATAGTATTTTTTATTTTTATTTTTTATTTATAAACTTGTAATAGTTTTTAAATGTAAAAAAGCCCCCATTAAACATTATCATCTCAGACCTCAAAATGTATCTGCCCGTCCAGTAGTCAAAATAGTGCATAATTGACAATCCTATGCAAGAGACCTTCTGTCTATTGTACCACAGTTTCATAAGCTATGCCACAATAAAAAATATGATTTTGCATTACCAGTAAGATCTTATAAGGTCAAAATACACAGAAATTTCTAAGAGCTTGATTATAAGCAAGAAACATGTTGGAGCAACAAGTAACAATTCAAAAGGAAATGTCATCCAGGGCCCAAAGGGGTAAACGCCTTAATAACAGATACGTACAACTTATCTTTAGATTGGTAGAGTGGCCTTGTAGCAATAATGTATGAGCGCACAATAAGAGAGCTCTCAAAGCTTCAAGTGCTGGTCATATTCGATCGATGAGGTACCTCTTCAGAGAGTTAACGGGCTTAGCAGAGTCCACATTGTCAGATCCACCACTTCTAATCTTGATCCGAGCAAGGTAATCAGCTGCAATCCAGGCAAAGCTCAGCATCACTACATCCCTTGGACCATCTGATTCTAGCAAATCCACTGATTTTTGCAAATCCAGTGATTTATTCACCCAGTATGGATCATAAGTGACCTGGTACCATGCTGAGGCCTTCTGCTCATAGACTACATTCTTCTCATCATCAGTGAGTTGCTCAAAATCAGAGTCAATGTGTTCAAAAATCTGCCTGAATTCTTTCTTCAGGGAACTATAACTATGCTTGAGCTTCTCCTTAAGATCCCCTTGCTTCCTTCTATTGTAATTGGGCATGGACCAGATGTGCCCAGTTACAATCTCTTCTTCCCTCTTCACTTTATACTGTCCTAATAGACCAATCAGCTGCCCATTATAAGAGCACTTTTGATGCCACGCATCCATGATGAAATCATCAGATCCTGAAACCTTAAGATCTGAATCATAAGGGACATCATCAGGGACAAAATTTAGCTCTGAAGGTGCATCAATATCTTCATCATAAGCATCCTTTACTTGCCGATAAAGTCTTCCCAAGATTTTAGTGGACTTGTAGGATTGATTATCATCCTTCCCCATAAAATCAGGGTACAATTTCGGTTTCAGATGTGAAGGCATCTTGACAAGCACCCCAGTCTTGGGAAAATCAACAGCTTTAGCTGCTAAGTCTGCTAGTGTGATGCAGTCCTCATCCAAAGCCCCATACTCACTGCCGTCAGCATGAACCACATGTGCATTGCAGATTGCCCCAAGGCTCTCATTCACCATGTTTCTTGCAAAAAAATCTATTATATCCTATAAAAAAAACATAGAATTTGAATGTAAGAGAGCTTCTCTGTTACATGCTCTGAATTCTAATAAAATGTACGATGCTCAACGGAATGGGTAGAAAATAGAAATAACAGAAAAGAAAAAAGAACAGGAAAAATCCTAGGTTTTACCACCTAGAATTTGTCTGAAACTATTGGCTTCACTAACTAATGGTGCTTGGAGTCACCATCAAACTTAGAGAAACATCTCTAATCAGGATTTTTATTCAAATTGCACTGCTCAAAACTGGAGCCTCTTTTTAATAGGTTTCAAGGAGTACATCAAGCCACAATTACATTCCAGAAAATCCTCAACAACATTAAAGTCTAAATTCAAAAATAAAAAATTAGATCTGGAAAAGTCTCAAATTCTAAATTCTAAAACAATTTCAAATGAGAAAAATAATGAAAACATTTTGGTTGTATTGCATGCATCATAGTAAACCAAACAAGAGAAATATATACATAGTTTTGCCAAATGTATCATATCTTAGTTACTCAATCCTCTAGGTGCATTACTCAGAATTCTACTTCATTTCATCAAATGCTTTTGCTCAGTCTATGTTAAAATTGTTATTAACACAATAAAGTGGCAGCCTCTTGAAATTGTACCAACCATGTAGGGAACTCCATTATGCCATTCAAATAGTCTTAGTAGTGTCATTCACCATCGTTAACACCATTTGTGGTATAAAGAACTAGTTGTGAAAAGAACATTGCATTATTTCAAGTGCCCACGGACAGTAGCACTTGCATTGTCCTGCTCTAGAAGGAACATTACTTTCCTCCCCATAATATAGATTCAAAATGACATTGGGTCATAAATCTCTGGAATCAACCTCCCCAGTCTTATCTTTATAATCTTGGTTGGAGAAGCACACCAAGAAAATAACAAGGATCTTCATATAAGGGAATTAGTACAAAATAATAACAATGAAAGAATGAAACTTTAGAATTTGTAAAAAGTTAGAATCAAACAGCATGGATCAAGTACCTTAGAAGTGACTTTGCGTGACAAAAGTCTGGCTTCTGCAGGAGCATACTCCATGGGCGGCCAGCTCTTCTTACTAGGAGGAATAAGATTTTCATCCCAAGTCACAAAGTAAAGGTCCCCATCAAGGTCACTTCCAGATGCTTCATTGGGATGCGGCCTATCACCCTTTTGAGGGAAAACAAAGCAATCATGTAGATGGTGTAAACCAGGGGCATCAACTGCTTCTAGAATCCTTACATCTCCTGGGTGAAGACAAGGATTCTTCGCTATGGCCACATACCCTTTAATTACTTGAAGATTATTCCCTCTCTTGGTAAACCTGGAACCATGCTTTGCAAAACAGTTTTCCAATGATGGGGTAGAAACTTGGATAAAGCATTGGCCATGCTCAAGAACCCCTAGCTCATCTAAGCAGCCCATCAGCCACCTCCCTTTAGGGACAAAAATCCTAGCCTTCTCCCTAAGGTCCCAAAGCTGTGCAGCTCGTATACAGGTTAACATGCCTCGTAGATGAGGTTCAATTTGAGGCTTGAAACCTGCACTCAACATTATTGCTGCTGCATTTCCTTCCTCTGCACAAGATGCTGTCAGAACATCAAACGCCACATCTGTGTTGACAAGCATTTGGTTTAGTCTGGAGACCATTGATTCTTGCATTGTCCAGAATATTTCATCTCGAACATTCAAAGTTGAAAGTAAAGTCACAATCTGCCTGTTTAGGAAACCAGGCTGAAACCTTGTCCAAGAACAGATCTCAAGGATAGTATGGCGTGACTGGAACTTGTTCATACTAGGCCTCAAAGAAAGTCGGGCCCCATCATCTTTTGCTGGCCAGCAGGCCACAACCCCCTTACAACCAGCATACCTAATCTGATAAGCACTAGGAGGATTCATGTCCAATTTCAATTTCTCTGCAACTTCCACCGCAAGATCAGGAGTAATAATGCCAATCCCATCAGAGAAACAATACCCATTCCTCTCTATATCAGGAAGGAAAGGATTGACTTCTGTTGATGGAACTTCTACTGTAGCATATGTCGATGAGAAGCACTGACCCATCCTAGCAGCACACTTAGCAATGTTTTTATGGTCAAACTTCCCCATCCAATCTCTAATGTTGTTAACACTTAAGTTCCTGTCTTCAGCAAAAAACCAGGCAGATCGGTCCCTCAATTGATTGGCTGAGAAGGCTAAAAAAGAATATTTCCGACCACATACATGAAACCCATCCCTTAGAAATGTACACACCCTTTGGAATATTTTGGTTTTTTGTTGGAAAGAGTTCAATGTGATTTCCCTAACAATAGGAGCAACATAATACGAAAGAACGTTGGAGTTCATTGTCTGCATCCCTTCATCCATAAAGGTAACCCTTAAAAACCGATCAGCAACTTCTTTATATTTCCTGAGAACCCTATTGGAAAGCTCAACTTCTGGTGGAAGACAATATGCTTTGGTTGGTGTAATGACCAGCCTCCTAACCTCAACAATATCATCCAGCTGTTTAGGGCTCTTGAAAAGCTTAGGATTCCTCAGCAACCAATCCTGAACACTTTTCAGCCTCTTGGAGGCATCAAACACCGGACTTCTGTAAGAACATATGTGCTTTAGTGCAGCCACATTGACATCCATAGCTTGGCTTTTCAGCAAATCAAAGAAATTGCCTGATAGCTGGTGCTGATTGAAAATGCCCTTATGCAATGCAGCATTAACCAAGAACATTATCTCAAAGGCTATGCCTTCCTTGTACTGAATACAGAAGAATGGATCTGACATGGGCAACCCAAAATCAGGTTCATCCCGGATCCTGAGGGGAGATTTAAGGCAGAACTCACGCACCCTTCGTTCTTTAAGATAATCTATGGCCTTCTCCAACTTCCTGCCATAGCGGGGTGGGATTGAAACCCTATAAGAATTACACCGACCAATTGCCCCACTAGGTGTAAAATCTGTGGTTCGGATCCAAGGATCATCATCATCCAACAAATCAAATGACACTGTTTCTTCAATATCATCATCAGCTGTTCTATACCAGACCCAGGGTGATGAAGACAGCTGCAATAGGATTACTAGATATGATGGCTCTCTATATTGCTTGATCTCATTGATGTCTCTCACCAAGAATTCCACCTTGAAATCACATTTTACCATTGCATGCTTGCCCGTGTCTTTAAAAGTGAAAGTGGTGTCTCTTGTGAAACAAAACTTGCATGTCCCATCAAAAGGATCCACTAGAAACTCAACCCCTCTAGAAGGTCCTCTCCAAGCAACAAAAAAATCATCTCGGTTAACCAAGCTTCCAATCTCAACAAGCACATCAGACAACTTAATAGGAGTTGTAGCCCTCCTCCTCTTATTCAAGCAGAATGGATTTTCAGGACCTAAACTAGCCTTCAATAGATTATTTTCCAAAGAAAGCTCACAACGCCCTGCTGCATTCATAGCCCAAGTTGCTGACTCGGGCAAGGCAAAATGCACAAATGCATGAGGCTCCACTGAGACATAATCATCTGTGCTTTCAATGTCCGTCTCTTCAAAATTTGGATACGACTCTGGAGGGGTCCAAGACGTTTTTAGTCTGCACCTATAAACAAGTCCAATTTCAACTTCTAAGTATTGCAAAAGGTCTTTTGCTTTGACATGACGGTCAAATCCACCAAAACCAACTTGACTTGCCACTGTCTCTCTTAAGCTTCCTTCCGAACCCATTTCTTTTCCTTAAATTCTGCTAGTTTCAAATCCTAAAAACCTCTTTAAGTCAACCTGATACAAAAACCCAAAACTGCATTGGAAACCTAAAATAAAATGGTTCAAGGATTATATCACAATTCAACCACAAAGCCAATCCATTTCTGAAATAATAAATAAATAAATAACCTTTTTTCTGTTAGTTGAGAACTCTGTCCTTATTTTCTTTTCTTTTTTTGGTAAATTACACACACACACACACAATGGGTCTTGAACCTACAACCTCCACCCTTAACTCCATTATTGGGTAAGGACTAAGGATGAAGTGCCATTTGAGTTAAAGCTCATTGAGGGCAAAAAGAATTCACTAATATGCCATATGCCGTATTGCATAGCATGCCTTTGTATTAGCTTCTCTCCTTTAGCTTATTAGCTATTTGCCTATCTACAATTTTTTAAGGCCTCATTTTTTTCTAGGGACAACTGTATTTTTACCCAGTTTTAAGGAATTAGCAAAAAACTAATCCAGATGAACATCAATTTTCTTTAGTTTTACTAACTTCTTTAGTTTGAAAATCTTGATTTGCAATACCAAACATATTAGTAATGCAATGTTAGAAGCATCAGTTTCTTTTTTAATAATCTACTTACAGGAACCTAAAAATTATATTTGGAAATATTGCAAGAAAAGACCATTACTATTTAAATGGAAGCAATATTTAAAAACAACATTTGGCACTGAAGGTTACGGAAAAGATCTATTTCATCACCTCAAACATGACGGAAGTTAATATATGGAAACTCATTAAAAACTATTGAAAACACCCTTTAAACAATCAATTAAGAATATTAAATCCCATTAGCGAATTAGGTGCTAAGTCTAACAAACAAGTATGGAATAGTGGAATCTGTAATATTTTCTCTCTCATTTTCGGAAGAAAAAATTCCTTTCTGCATTTGTAAAACACGATTTTTATTTTTTATTTTTTTAGCAACTCGAGAAAATATTACAAGGATACATAGTAAATTCCAATATCACAATTTCAATTTATATAGAAATCCTGCTTTGCTAAAGCAATATAAACAGGTCAACATTGCTATCGTTTCTACCAAAAAAAAAGGGTCAACAAGATTGTCTCTAATCATCACAATTACTTCCATTATTTTTTCTGGTTCAACCCAAAAAACAAAAAACAAAAACAAAACTAAACAGAACCTATACATACATACATACATCACATTTTCATTTTGGAAAGAAATCTTGCTTTGCAAAAGCAAT
Organism: Quercus suber; assembly: GCF_002906115.3. NCBI lineage: Eukaryota > Viridiplantae > Streptophyta > Magnoliopsida > Fagales > Fagaceae > Quercus > Quercus suber. Next base: position 414,351 of record NW_027069891.1, read on the forward strand.
ATAAACAGGTTAATAAGATTGTTTCCATCATCATAAATACTGCCCTATTTTCTCTAGCTCAACCAAAAATAAAAACACTACACTAAACATAACCAATACATATAGTGTAGCCTAGAGAATCGGACACATTTACATCTCTCTCTCTCTCTCTCTCTCTCCAAAATTTTGGACATTCTAAATCTCAAGTTACACGCACACACATGTTACTTCAACATTGTAGGTCCAATTTATCAATAAACTTGCTCACCTCGCTGCATCTCGAGTTTCACACAAATGATTATTTGTACAAACAAATGGTTATTTCAAGCATCTCTCTTCTTCTAAGGTGAGCACATTTGTTTTCAGATTTCTTCATTCTCTCTCGCTAAGTTTGTTTTCAAAATTCTACAATAGTGTGAAACTGAAAATGATCTCTTCAGTAAAGAAAGTTTGATTGAATAGCTGTTGAGGAGTGTTTGGATTTGGTTGGGTCATAGAGTAGAGATAATATGTTGAGAGGCTCTACTTAAGAAGGTTAATTTATATATCACCCAAACAACATAACTATGATTTCCATTCAATACCAATGTTCACGTAGTTGCAAGTCTATATTTTAATTCCTACTCCAAGAACCAATTAGAACTAAACAAATATACAGCAATAGTGAAATCACAAGGAATCCAGGAAATCTAGGAGTCCCACCACAAAAGGCAAAGGACAAGGCTAAGTCCAGTCATATAGAGACTTTAGAAATAGATATGTCAGCTTTGCCACACACACTTCTTGTCCCTCGAAGCACCAATCATTCTGTTCTCTCCAAAGACATCACATTAAGCACAACAGTACAGCTTTCCAAATTCCCCTTGTACTCCACCTAATGGAGGAAAAATGGTGAAAAGGAAATATGATTTAGAAAGCCACATTGCTTAGAGAAAAGAATGAATGAATTCAAGAGACACACTCTTGGAATAATACCTCATAAGTGGATTTCTTGGATTCAAATTCAACTAGTTACAATGAGGGCAGCCTTGTTTATTTATAGTTAAATAAGCAAGCTGCTGAGTTAGTTATAAGAACCCACCTTATGGCTGCCATGTGATTGGCCAAAACCTAACTAACTTCTCTAATTAATAGGCTATTGCACTTGTCACTAACAACCTATCAGCTAACTAACTTTCCGTTACAAGTGATAAAGACAATTAAAAGTAAAAGGAAACTACTTATTATATAACATAAGCTAGTAACAAATAGATTTAAAAATGAACTGCATCAAGATTATCCCTCTTTGGAACACACGTGTCCTCAAGTGTGGCTAGTTGTAAGATGATCTTGTGCATGACAGGGCAGCAAGTGATGCACATTGAAACTGTTGGAGATATGCATATGATCTGGTAGTTCCACTGATCTGCATTCTCATTAGTTGTTGTATTAAGCTGCTGCATCATGTTAGAGATTAAGGTCTGTTGCTGCTTTGTGTCAAGGCTGCAAGTGTAAGCAACCATGTCCATGCTCTTGCATCCAATATTCTTCATTTTAACCATTGGTTTGGGACTAGCTTTCCCCTTCTTTGGCTGCAATGTGTAGCTTTCCCCTTCTTTGGCTGCAATGTGTAACAATGTCCTTTCTTGTATAAGTTGGACGTGTTGCTCCTTCCACCCGAAATGGTTTGATATGGACATAATCTTTCATGCCCATGTAAGAGATGGCAAACATCCATGGTTGTCACATCACAAAGAACTTAACCTTGAAAGTCATTAATTAAGAACACAAAACACTTTCTAGAATCTCTAACTTCACCTCCTTTCTTGAAGCAAGATAGCTTTTGTGGTTGGGGCTGGTCTTGATTCTTCAATTCAAGATTGTTAAAAACTTCTTGTGACACCATATCCTTTTAACTACTTCTAGGCCACTTGCCAGTTGCCATCCTCCATTTCTTTCTTTGGAACTTGCAAGATGTTTGCTACTAATGATAAATCCTCTTCTTCCACGTATTGATCATATATGGTTTCTTGAATGCATTCCCCTCCTCTATTGTCTTCAATTATCAATACACTATCACACATTTCTTCTTCTTCTTCATATATTGGAAATTCTTCATCTTCTTGGTCTTCACAACCTTCAATCATCAAAGCTTTACCCTTTCCTTGAGCATTAACTCCCCCTTTCTTGCAATCTGTGGCCTTGTGCCCAGCTTCTCCACACTTATAGCACTTAAATGTAAAACTTTGTGCTGCTTTGGGGACTAGTTTGGCACTTCTGCTACCACCATAAGCTTGGAACTACACAAAAACTTTTCTTGCAAGTTGCTTCTCAAACATCAAGGCTCTATTGTAAGCTTCAAAAACATACCACAGTTGGTGCAAAAATAAGGCATCTTGAATTAATGGTTTAAGACCACTCAAGAACCTTGCAACCACCTGTTCCTCTGTATACCCTTCCACACTACCATGTTGTTTCAAATTATGCAGTTTTTTGTACAAGGACTACATATAATTGAAAGGCAGAAACTGGTTTCTCATTTTTTGCTTCATCTTGCACCAATCTTAGATCTTTTCACCCCTCCTAACTCTTTGAACTTGGAGCTGTTCCCACCAGGCTTCTCAGCTTGATAGAGATCAATTTCACCTTCTTGGAATCTGGTACCTCATGGAAATCAAAGATTCTTTCCACTTGGTTAAACCAATCCATGAATTTTTCACGATTCAAGCTACCGTAGAACTTAGGTAACTCAATCTTGAAGTTTGATTCCCATTTTGGTTCTCCCCTTGGAGGACTAGGCACTTGCCTTGGAACATCTCCTCTAGGCTGACCAATTGGGTTACTAAAGTTGCTGTGACTGTCAGTTTCAGCATCTTTAGCAGGTTCATCATCATTTCTAGGATAATAACGCCGGTTTCTTCTCACCTCCTCCGTCAAGGCAGCAAGCTGCCCCTTTAGCAGCTCCACAGTCTGCTCCAATGTCATATGGGATTCTCATTCTTGGTGTGGTTGCGGCTGCTGCCTGGGATGAACCTGCACCTCAGGCTCATGTGCTGCAGAACCTTTCTTGTTCCTTCTATTATAAACTATTGGTGTCATCTTCACAAATTCTTAGGCTCACTAGTAGAGGATAAGAAAAATGAAATCAAGATAGGATCTTGATAGGTTCTTGATGACAAAAAATGAAGAAACAAATTGCAAACCAACTTGAATCCTAAGGGCCTGTTTGTTACACAATCTCAAACTCACATTTTTACATTTTAAACAACTTTACACACATTTTCACACACTTTTTCACCCACACAAATTTCAAAAAACTACAAAAATCTCATCTCAAACTACTCTACCAAACACCCCCTAAGGATCTCAAGCTCTAATACCAAATTATGATGGAGGAAAAATGGTGAAAATGAGAGATGTTTTAGAAAGCTAAGTTGCTTAGAGAAAAGAAAGAATGAACTAACTCTTCAAGAGACACACTCTTGGAATAATACCTCATAGATAGATTTCTTGGATTCAAATTCAACTAGTTAAAATGAGGGCACCTTGCTTATTTATATTTATATAAGCAAGCTGCTAAGTTAGTTACAAGAACCCACCATATGGCTGCCATGTGATTGGTCAAAGCCTAACTAACTCCTCTAACTAACTAATAGGCTATTGCATTTGTCACTAACAATCTATCAACTAACTAACTTTCTATTACAAGTGATAAAGACTATTAAAAGTAAAAGGAAACTACTTATTATACAACATAAGCTAGTAACAGATAGATTTAAAAATGAACTGCATCACCACCTGCCAAACCTCCCCCTTTAACAAGCCAACAACTCCTGTAGAGAATGGCATCACCCAAGAGACTCCAAATAAACAAAATACCATGGACCACAATTTCCAAGCCACATCATCATGTAGGTATAAATGATTTGCATTTTCCCAATCATTCTTACACATGAAACGCCACTCCATTATAATGATGCACCTCATCCGTAAATTATCAACAGTCAAAATCCTTCATAAAGCCACACACCCACAAAAAGAAAGCCACCATTGGCAGAACCCTAACTCTCCATATGCTTCTCCTAGGAAAATGTTGATCCACCCTCCTCAAGACTCTATAATAGCTCTACACTTGGAAAGCCTTGAATTTAAGTTAAATTTTTATTACCTTATTAGGGTTTTAGTTTACTAGTCTAATTAGGAGCTTTCTTCATACTCTGTAGGAGGCCTTGGTCTACTAGTCTAATAAGAGTGAGTTGAATAATTAAAAAAAAAAATATATATATATATATATACTGATTGTTTTGAGTATTGACAATTTGACATGTGTTAGCCTTCGTTTGTTCTTTTCTCCATTTCTCTTCTTTCTTTACTTCTTCTCTTTCTTGTAGTACTGTACACACAACCCTTGAACACCAAACTTTTTTCTCTATTACTTCTTCCTTACAACCCAAAATCAAGCTCTCTTACCTACCAAAACCCTAAGCCTACAACAGCAACACATAGAGAAATTCCCCATATGGTCACACGTCAGAAGAGGATGTAAAATATCAGATAAGAGCACGGTAGATGAAGTGAAGAAGCTCATAAAGAGTATCTTGTAATTGTAAAATAACATATTCGCAACACTCCAGTACCAATGGATGTACCGAAGCCAAATTCAGAGATAGTGATGTTTCCTATTATCAAAAAGATGAGGAAAAGTCACCTGAGACGGTTTAATTATGTGCAAAGTAGAATGATCAATGCACCTGTTAGAAAGAGATTCAATTTTTTATTTTAAAAAAATAAAAATTAAAACAAGTAGAGGAAGAACTAAAATAACATTGGAAGTAGTAAAACAGTGTATATTAATTAAGGAGGTGACAAATAGTATGATTTTGAACCGGTGTTGATAATCATTTCATAAGTATACAAAATTTTTATTTTCTTCGCTTTTTCTTTTACCCTATTATATTGTCAACAGCCAAATGTCATGAACAAAAATTTCAACGCATTACCTTAAATTAGGATAAACCTGATCACTTTCTCAAAAAAAAAAAAAAAGGATAAACCTGATCACAAATTTAAAAAATTGATATCCATCCATAATAACGATCCTATCAATCAAGCCATGTGTACATACTTTCGTTTTAACTCTCTTCCAACATTTTTCTCCGCAACCAAACACTCAAACAGTCTTCATGCATACCCATTCACCAACAAAAAAAAAAAAAAAAACCCAATACAGATTCCCACCATCCATTTCTTTCCCACACATTTTCCCAGCATTCAAACACAATCTCAAACGCATACCCATCAATCAATAACAATAAAAGTTAAAACTTTTCCACAGCCAGAAACCGAAACATGGGATAAACATATATACCCAATAAACTCAAAGACGATTATTTCCCAGCATTCAAACACAACCTCAAACACATACCCATCAATAAATGACTATAAGAAATCAAAATTTTTCGCAGTAAAAAAAAAAAAACCGAAACATGGTATAAACATACATACCCAATTAACTCAAAGACGATTATAGATTAAAGAAAATCAGATAAAACCCAACTGACCTTTTCAAGCAAATTGCTCAGGGGATCATCGAAACAGTGCTGAAAACCTCAAAAGAGTGAGAAAGACCATTAAAGAGAGTACGAGAGAATGTGTGTGACAGTGTAACAAGTGTGGTTTAGACTTAAAACAAGCATGTTGTGTGTTTCTTTCGGTAAACTTCTCAAGCAAGTTTTGAGAGCGAGAAGAGAATTAAAAAAATCACGTGTGTTGTATTTCTTTTTTCTTTTCCCGCTTTGGCTTTTTGCTTTCCTTTCTATTTTCTATTATATTTGTGTGAAATGTACCCAAGAATTTCACAACATTTTAAAAATAAATTCTAAATAACAGATTATTACTATATTTTTAGAATAAATTTTAAATAACATGTTATTACCGTTGAAGTACAAAAATAATCTTAATATTATATTTAAATTTGAACCAATAAAAACTAACCACTTGTGATTTGTTCTCTTTATCAATTTGGTTACTTTTAATATTATGTCAATTTAATTTTTACCGTTACGTCTTTAATAAAAATTACTGACATAACAATAAATTAATTTTTTATTTTAATTGTTTGCCACGTTAACAATTTTTTTAAAAGAATAATGATATAGACTAAATTAAAACTTAATTAAAAAGTTAAATAGATACCAAATTAAAATATGGGTGTGATGGTGGAAGGGAAAAGAGTGTTTGAGTCTAAGGCTGCGTTTGGTTCGCGTAAAACGTTTTCCAGAAAATATATATTTTCCAGAAATGCTATCTTCCGGAAAAGGAAAATGCATTAAGGTTGTTTGGCTGTCTCGGAAATCGTTTTACGGAAAATCAATTCCGGTGTTTGGTTCGGTCAAATATTTTACGGAAAATGCTTTTTGTTTTACGGAAAATCAATTTTTATGTTTGGTTCAGGTAAACATTTTACGGAAAATGAAATCCATTTTTTCCGGAAAATCAATTTTCATGTTTGGTTTGTGAATTAATTTTACGGAAAATATAAAATGCCTTACAAATTGAGACTCCTGCATTATCTAGACAAACCTGTAATAATTCATCCACTTCAACATACACCTGCATTGCATATACATATCTGTAACAGTACAAAAATAATCATCCACTTCAACATCAAAAATAATCATTTAAATATGCCGATAAATAAACATACATACCCAATTAACTCAAAGACGATTATAGATTAAAGAAAATCAGATAAAACCCAACTGACCTTTTCAAGCAAATTGCTCAGGGGATCATCGAAACAGTGCTGAAAACCTCAAAAGAGTGAGAAAGACCATTAAAGAGAGTACGAGAGAATGTGTGTGACAGTGTAACAAGTGTGGTTTAGACTTTAAAACAAGCATGTTGTGTGTTTCTTTCGGTAAACTTCTCAAGCAAGTTTTGAGAGCGAGAAGAGAATTAAAAAAATCACGTGTGTTGTATTTCTTTTTTCTTTTCCCGCTTTGGCTTTTTGCTTTCCTTTCTATTTTCTATTATATTTGTGTAAAATGTACCCAAGAATTTCACAATATTTTTAAAATAAATCCTAAATAACATATTATTACTTTATTTTTAAAATAAATTTTAAATAACATGTTATTACTGTTAAAATAAAAAAATAATCTTAATATTATATTTAAATTTAAACCAATAAAAACTAACCACTTATGATTTATACTTTTTATCAATTTGGTTACTTTTAATATTATGTCAATTTAATTTTTATCGTTACGTCTTTAATAAAAATTACTGACAAAACAATAAATTAATTTTTTATTATAATTGTTTGCCACGTTAACAATTTTATTAAAAGAATAATGATATAGACTAAATTAAAACTTAATTAAAAAGTTAAATAGATACCAAATTAAAATATGGGTGTGATGGTGGAAGGGAAAAGAGGGTTTGAGTCTAAATCATCATTGAGTGTGATCTGATGTGATGAGCATCGGTGGATCCCACCACCCCGCTTTTGATTTTTTTTTTTTATAAGACCACCCTGCTTTTAATTGAAAGTACTAGACCAATGTAAATTTTTTTTTTAGAATAAAAAGATTTTATAAATTTTGAAATAATAGAAAAATAAGTAATAAAAATATCAAATTTAAAATACTAGAATTCTAACGGGATTTAATATTCTTTAAACTTCACGAAACATTTAAATTAGACTTTGACTTAATTATTTTGATATACTTTTTTTAAGTAATTACAGAATATAAAAATAAATATATGTGAAGGCATCCATTTTGTACAACTAAAATATATATATATATATATATATAAAATATACCTCTCAAATATATATATATATATATATATATATAATCTTTATTATATAATACTAGACATCACCTACTTATTAACATACTATTTGTCTTTTTGTTTGAATATTGTATAAACCTTTTAAATCCCTATTATTTACTAATCATTAGAACAAACGAAAATTAACCTTAAAAAATTTGGATACTATGTATGGGGCCTATGGATTTGGGTAGAGATTAAAAATTAAAATTATTTTACTATTCAGCTTATTTTTTTTCTACTATTTATAGGCCTCGCTGCACTTTTTGACATTTTTCATGGGCCCCAATATACTATTTTAACTAACTTTTATCTTTATTTATAGTACTTTCAACAATAATTTTTCAGTTTTAACAAAATAAATAGTATCCAAACACACCCTATAAGTGATACTTATCTAAACAAAAAAAAAAAGTGATACATAAGCTTTTGCAAGTCCACATAACCATCGCAAAACACCATAGAAAAGACCGATCTTGATAAGAGAAGAGTAAAATTTTATTGTTGTTGTTGTATAATTAGAACAAAATAAATATAAAGTTTTACTTCTTTTTTTTTTTTTTTTGAGAAACTAAAATTTTTCTATTTAAATCAGTGAAATGATGTATAAGGTTGAGTCTGCTAAAGGAGAACTTGATTGATAGGGGGCTTAGAAATTGAGTCTTTTGGCTAAATATTGCTAAATTTAAAACATATTTACATTATAGATACTGTTCCAAGTTATTTAAGAAAATGAGGAGAGAGATTGAATTTCGGCAACACTGTTGCCGAAATTCAACAAAAAGTAGGAGAGAGAATAAGAAAAATGAGGAAAGAGAAAAGTGAAATAGTAACCTTGAATTTCGGCAACAGTGTTGCCGAAATTCATCTGCCCAATTTTTCTGTGCTGCCCGGACGTGTGAGTGTGAGAAGTGCAATAATGAGTGGGTGCCCCCAAAAAAAAGTAATTGCGGCAATAGTATTGCCGAAAATGGTAGGAAAAAAAAAATGAATGCCAAAATCTAGGGAAGAATTAAAGAAAAATATAATGTGCTACGTACACAATATTTTTACAATATTTTCACAACAAATCACAGGTAACTGGTTATTATTAATTCAAATTTAAATTTAACATTGAGATTACTATTTTAATCCAACAATAACAATAAGTAACAACTTGACACTTAGAATTTGTTGTAAAAATATTGTAAAAATTGTGTGCACTTCATTTCTAAAAAACAAAAAAAAAAAAAAAAAAAATTTCCCAATGGTATTGCCGAAATACCATTGGGAATTTTTTTTTTTTTTTTTTTCAATTGTGGCAATAGTATTTCGGTAATACCGTTGCCACAATTGGGATTTTTTTTTTTTTTCAATTGTGACAATGGTATTTCGGCAATACCATTGCCACAATTGGGAAAGTTTTTTTTTTTTTTTAGAAATGAAGTGCACACAATTTTTACAATATTTTTACAACAAATTCTAAGTATCAGGTTGTTACTTATTGTAATTGTTGGATTAAAATAGTAATCTCAATGTTAAATTTAAATTTGAATTAATAATAACCAGTTACCTGTGATTTGTTGTGAAAATATTGTAAAAATATTGTGTACGTAGCACATTATATTTTTCTTTAATTCTTCCCTAGATTTTGGCATTCACTTTTTTTTTTCCTACCATTTTCGGCAATACTATTGCCGCAATTACTTTTTTTGGGGGCACCCACTCATTATTGCACTTCTCACACTCACCACAATTGGGAAAAAAAAAATTGTTTTTTTAGAAATGAAGTGCACACAATTTTCACAATATTTTTATAATAAATTTTAAGTATCAAGTTGTTACTTATTGTTATTGTTGGATTAAAATAGTAATCTCAATGTTAAATTTAAATTTGAATTAATAATAATCAGTTACCTGTGATTTGTTGTGAAAATATTGTAAAAATATTGTGTACGTAGCACATTATATTTTTCTTTAATTCTTCCCCAGATTTTGGCATTCACTTTTTTTTCCCTACCATTTTCGGCAATACTATTGCCGCAATTACCTTTTTTTTTTTGGAGCACTCACTCATTATTGCACTTCTCACACTCACACGTCTGGGTAACATAGAGAAATTGGGCAGATGAATTTCGGCAACAGTGTTGCCGAAATTCAAGGTTATTGTTTCACTTTTCTCTTTCCTCCTTTTTCTTATTCTCTCTCCTACTTTTTGTTGAATTTCGGCAACAGTGTTGCCGAAATTCAATCTCTCTCCTCATTTTCTTAAATAACTTGGAACAGTACCTATAACACAAATATGTTTTAAATTTAGCAATATTTAGCCAAAAGACTCTTAGAAATTAGGAAACCACATTTAACTATTTAAGTATTAGCATTACCTCGACAAAAGAACTATAAAAATAAGGGGAAAAACCATAGAAAGAAACACGTGTTGAGCCATTTATTACTAGTGTAATTATACAACCTAAGAGCATTCCCATCAGTGTTGGTATAATTGTGTATAAATATGCAAAATAGAAAAAGTCATCACTTTTACACAATCTGAGCAAAAAAACCACCCACATCAGTGGGTGTATACTTGTTTATATTTATAAGTTGCTACAGTACCCGTGTAAATATACACGAATACTGTAGCATGTTTATATCATTTTTTTTTTCTCTCTCTCTCTCTCTCGGCGCACAACTCTCCCTTTCTCTCATCTCATCCATTTTTCTTCCTCTAGCTTCCGCCGATTGCCATCACCGCTGATGAGAACGAGGTCGAGCAAGCCAAGTTGCCGGACAAGTCTGTCGCCTAGAATATCATGGGTTTTGATCCATTTTTGGTTGAGCTTGAGGTCGGCGGCCATCGCGAGGAGGTGGCGGTGCTGTGAGGCACTTTGGTTGAGGCCGGCGGCCGTCGCGAGGAGGTGGGTTTTGATCTATTTTTTCTGGTTTCTTGGTTGATTGTGGGTGTGGGTTTTGATCCTTTTGGTTGAGCTTGAGGTCGGTGGCCATTGCGAGGAGGTGGGTCAATGGGTTTTTCTGGTTATTACTCACTCCTTCATTTTTGGTTGAGCTTGAGGTCGGCGGCCATTTCTGGTTTTTCTGGTTTTTGTTGATTGTGGATGTGGGTCAATGGGTTTTGATCTTGATCGGCTTGGCTTGAGTGGGTTTTCCTTTTGATGATGCTGGTTGGGTGGTGATGATGGTGGCTGGGTGGTGATGATGGTGGTGATGGTGGCCGTGGGTCTGTGAGAGAGAGAGGGGCAATGAAGGAGTGAGTAATAAAAAAATGTAAAATAATGAATATTTTATTGAATAAACGTGTAGAATAGATAAACTGATTTGTGTGTTTTGTAAAATTGGATGTGTAAAATAGAAAAAGTAGGTTTTTTCGTGTAAAATAGACAGAAAATTTACACGGACTGATGCGAATGCTCTAATGCTCCAAGGTATTCATGAAAATTGAAAAATGAAAAGAAAATTCACACTTGTGGCTTGATCCGGGAAATTTTGAAAGAGGAATGAAAAAACAAATCGCATTGATGTCAATCTATTATTTCTTTTCTTTACCCCTCCTTCTAGGTAAAAACAATTATGAGCATTAATTAGATCTATAGGTCGCAAGAAGATAACACTTATAATTATTGATATAAGATTCCAGACGGTACTATTTCAAAACACCAATGAAGCTTTTTTTTTTTTTTTTTTAAGAAGAAACTTATAATTTCATTCACAACGAAAAGGAGTGCAACAAAGGCCAAAAGCTAACAGATTTCATCCTATGCCTAATTGAACAAATGAACTAAAAAGGGTGGGATAACACCCTTCCAAATATAAGAAACTTGATTACATTTGGCAACTTGGGCTAGCTCATGTGCAGCCTTGTTGTAATCCCTTTTCACATGTTGAAATAAGCAGCAGGAAAAATAATACCTTGCTAGCTGAATGCTTTGAACTAGATGACCCATAGAGCCACCATAATGGCCTTGAGAGACTGCTAAGATGACTGAGGTAGCATCAGACTCAAAAATGACATGAGAAAGATTCAACTCTTGAGCCAAGAGTACACCATGCTCCAGTGCAAAGAACTCCGAACATTCAGCAAGGTAGTGCGATGGCAGAGCCTTGCAGAGGGTAGCAACCACCCTACTTGCTTCATCACGGATGATCACACCGACACCAGAGATGTCGCTACCATCAATGGAGGAAGCACCATCAACGTTAACCTTAACAAAGCCCGACGAGGGAGCAACCCAGCCATGAGGAGGGGACTACAAAGGGGGAAACTCCCACGTGGTAGCTTCTTTGAAATCTTCAACAATGTTCTTAGCAGAAACCCATATCTGAATAGGGGGCAGCCCACCCCCATCATGAATAATATCATTTCTATTATACCAAACTAACCAGGCAATGGCAAAGAATGATTCCAGATGCTTGTCCATTGGAGAAGAACAAAAANGGCATTGCTCTGGCCATCGATCTCCTCATCTAACCTGAAAAGAGCCTGGATAGCCTGCCAATGAAAACAAGTAACTCCGTGAAAAGAAAGGAAGGTACTAAGTGACAAAATTCAAATAAAGTAAATGGTACCAAAGGACCCACCATGCCTAGGTATTTCTTAAGGTCAAGGACAACCTCTGACCCACTCATATTTCTTAGCTCGGCCATGTTAGTGGGAAGAAAAAGAGATTTCTCCAGGGCATTGGCTACAAGAGCCCCCTCGACTCCTTGAGATTCCCGCATCGAGGCGTTATCCATCAGGGGCTGATAATGGAGCATGGCAGCGGGCATCCAGGCTTGAGCCTCAGACTGCTGGATGGTCTTCTTACCTTTCCGTTGACCACCGACTTTAGTTGCTTTGGAGGCCTGCGAAGTCTACCCTCCTCGGGCGAGGAATGGGATTTGCTCCCGTCCATAGGCTCCTTACCCTTGGAAGGTCTTTTCCTCTTCGGGTCATGAGACTCGGTTTGAAGGTCTGATACTGTGGGGACGGAGGATGACCTGGTGTGCACAGTCAAAATCTGGGGCGGAGGTGCTAGGGGCTGGAGCTGCGACTTTTCCGGTGCACCCTTCTTGGAACCGCCTTCTAGCAGGTCAAGAAGATTGGTTTGGGGCTGTCTTTTTAAACCCATCTCAGCCTGGGTACCAACTCTTAGGGATCGGAGATCGGCTTCGGACAAATGAGGATCTCCTAGATCACCAGAGGGATCCTCGGACTGATCAGCTAAGTTGAATACACTATATTCGTCCTCAGAAGAACTCAGTTCAACCACCTCCCTTGCCTTCTTAGATAGTCCTTCCTCGGCCACCGTTACTTGTTGGGATGAGGAGGGACCTGCTAGCGGAATGCCTTCAGGTATATAAGACCCCTCGAAAATGCAAAACCGTCCTCCACCACGGTAATCTGCGTAAGCCGAGGGTCACGAGCTCTAATTACGTGCTTCGGGACTGGGAATGATTTCTGAGCTGGGTCGCATTCGAGGATTTGATGAGCAGCTCTGACCTGGTTATCAGTTGTGTTCAGGAAAAGGTCCGACCTGAGAACGGTTTCCAAATCCGCTTTGTTAACCAGGTGGAAATGACGTGCAAAGGCGTGCGGATCTGCGAAAAGAAAAGTGAAACTCCTGTGGTTAATAAACCAAAGCGGATGTATAGCTATAAAAATAAAAATACTAAAACCTAGATTGTCTCCTACTTCGGATACCCTACCTGACTCCCCCTCTACTGTTGGGCAATGAAAACCGTTGTGCCATTCCCCCGACACTATGAAGAAATCTTGAGTCAACCCCTTATTGGAATCAGAAAGACACTGGATGAGACGAATCCTATCGTCCCTTGTCTTCATATAGTACGTCTTACCCCTCAGGTGATGAAGGTTATAGCACCAGTTCACATCGTGGTGAGTCAGTCTTAGCCCCATTTTCTCATTCAAGATATCTACACACCCTAATATCCTAATACATTCACGGCGCACTGGGTAGGAGTCAGGCGAAAATGCCTAAGGTAATTGAGGGTCACCGGCTTCATAGGGATTCTCATCCCTCCCTCTACGAAAGCAACTATCGGGATCACGACTTCACCATCTCTCCTCTTAATGTACCACTCCCCTTCTTCACAGTACTTCAAACTCACATTATTGGGTATCCCATAGTCGACAATGAATTTGTTCATCATCTCGTCGGACTCAACCAACTTCTTAAACTTACCCATTCCCCAAGGACGACTGAAAGTTCCAAAAGAAGAAAAGGAGAAGTAGAATCAAGGAAATTTGGGATCACTGAAAGAAGAAGACTTACAGAAATATGACGATTCTCTTCAGGTAGTGTGCAAGTTGAACTAGACTCAAGTCATACGCATCAATGATTGTAAGCGCGAAAATGAGGAAACCAGGCGGTTCAAATAGGTACTTATACTCCCCCTTAGGTTCCCCAAATGTAACTGCCTGCCCATAAAAGCAGGAAATCCCCACCGAACGATTACCATCACATCGTTGAAAGTGGGAAACGTGGTGCCGCCAAAATTTAATGTGGGCACACATTAAGTCTTGAAACGCAAAAAACGCGCATCGAGCAGTCGAAAAGTCACCAGCATTAGCACAAACCGAAGTGGGGCGATTCGCCTAGGAGGGCCCGTGGTATCAAAACCCTCCTCCCCGTCCGGGGAACGTGCAGCAGGGTTTTGAGGGGCTATTGTGGGGCCTGTGGGCCTGACAGCCACAGCCCATCGCATAGTAGGCCCAAGGCCAGCGCCGAGGAAGACTGACCAGCCAAGGCTAAGTTGGGGAAAGCCTCTTTTTTGACCCACGCCGAGGACCTCTTCATCCTCGGCATACTAAGGATAATTTTTGGGAGGGGACAAGCCTAGAGCAAGCTGTAACATTCACACTTAATGTATTCACCTAACCCCTCTGGCCGCATTAATGGGGATATAACCCCTTAGCAGGGTAACGTTGATCAGAGTGAACCACTTGAGTACCGATAAGGCCTCTGATGGGACGGACGGCCAGAAGAGAGGCGAATGGATGATCGACAAATGGAAGAAAGAAATAGGAAGATGAAGACTATATAAGAAAAGCAAGTAAAGTAAAAAAAAAGGGGGGGGGGAAAGAGAAGAAAAGGGGCTTCTCGGCCATTAGCCGAGGAGCATCCCCCCAGTTGTAGAGAAACTCTAAGTATTTTCTTTTATAAAAAAAGAGTTCATGCTTGATGAACGACGGCTAGCGCCTAAACCTTTAACCCACTCTCTATAAATTTATTGTTTGGGCTTGTTGGGCTGAAAACCCATTCATACTCAGGATCAAATCCAAACTGAGTCCCTACAATATATATTCATGAAAAATATCCCGACAAATATATTTTATGTGATGTTTTGATTATGGCCCACATGTAGGATTCATGTGTGCTTAGGTTCATTTTAGTCGCATGATATCCAATGACCCATAAAAGGGTCTTGGAATTTATTATTATTATTATTATTATTGTTTGATTAGAGAGGTGGAAAATGGTAAGGGGAAAAAATTGGAAGGATAAAAAGTATTTTAGTTTTCTATGATATATGTTTAGTTGGAAGGATAGAAAAAATATAAAAATATAAAACTCATATGTTTAGTTGAGGAAAAAGGTAAGACAATTAAAAATGTTGTTTACAAAAATTTACTCTTGTGTCCTTTTTACGTAATATTATAAGAACGTAATATTATAAGAAGTAGATTTTGTAATCATGAAATACCAAAAATATTAATTATTATGAATTAAAATCAATTTATAAAAAATCACAAATCACACGTATTATAATAATTTAATTTATTTCTTATTATAATTTTTATAAATATAACAATTAGTTTGTTTGTTTTTTGTTTTAATGTAAAACAGTATAATATTATTTTATTCCATCGATGTACATATGTTTGAGCTACACATCCCAATATTTAAATGGGTACAAGAAAGAGACAAAATAGTGAAAATAAATAAATAAATAAAGAAGATGAGATAATTGTAGAAGATATGTGGCTGTGGTGCATAATTAACATTACAGCTGAGGGTTCAAAAAAAACAAAAAATAAATTAAAAAATAAAATTACAGCTGACTAGCTGAGGGACAGAAATGTAATTGGAGATGACAGAAGCAAATTAGCACAAAATCAATCATGTTTTCTCCCCCAATTATGGATAATACATTTTGGTGGGCCTAAGTGAAAATACTTCTTCTTCTTCATTTTTTTTTCTTTTTTGAGAAAAGGTGAAAAATACTTAAGACCACCACTTTTCTCTTATTTTTTGTCCTCTTTGCCAAACAACTAAAAACACAATTTTCTTCCCATTTTTCTCCCCCCATTTTCCATCCCTCCAATAATCACTCCAACCAAACAGAAAGGTAGTGGAGTGGTCATAAATTAACAATTGTAATCCTTATTTGATAATTTTAGGGAAATAAATATAAATTTACACCATAAAGGTTAATTTTGTTTTTTTTTGATAATTTAAATAATATAAGTGTCCCCTCTACTCCCCCTCTAAAATCCTCAAACCTTCTTTGATAATTTTGAGGAAATAGATATAAATTGACATCATAAAGGTTAAATTGATAATTAATTTTTTTTTTTTTTATATAAGTGAAATTCTTCCCCTCTACTCGCCCTCCAACATTCTCAAATTTGGTGGAATTAAGATTTCCCTCCAAACAGACCAAACCCCCCACCCAAAAAAAAAATCAAACAAGGTTTCTTAAAACCTTTCCATTCTCTTCCCTTTATTCCCCTTTAGTCCCCTCCATCTAACAAAGCTCTACACGTTTTCCACTCGGAACGGAGTTCAAACCAAACTCTTCAAATCAAATTGTAAAGCATGCACCAATTCATAATTTCCACTTTCTTTGGTCAGCCATATTTTCAATTTATAATTTGCATCACACATAAGTTGTGTGATGTAAGTGTGTGCACTAAGGTAAGTTGTAATGGAGGTTATAATTGAAAGTGATACTCTTTGGGAATGCTTTTTTTTTTAAACCTTAGGATGTATGCATGTATCAAGGCCTATGTTGTAGACGTATATATGTTTCATGATTGTACATTGTGTCATTATGTGTGATTGGCCCAACCTATGCCAACTACTGACACGTGGATTTGCTATGACACGCACTACATGTAAAGTCATTGGTGCACATCAATACACCTATGATAGATTGTTGTAAGTGCACATTGTACACACAGACGCGAAACTCTGCTAGTGTGTCACAACACAACTAACGCAAAACTCTTATGGATTTTTGCCATGAAAGTAAGGCAATATGCTGCCAAAATTTTATTGTGAAAATTTGTCAAGGATCATGCTAGGTGCATCGTGGCACACCATGCATATGACTTTGTCAAATTTCCTTTGTGAATATAAGGCAAAATGTTATTAAATCGTAAAAATATAGTAAGGATTCCTGTCAGCTAGCAAAGCATGCAATAGGGCACACACGATTTCAAAATAATTTTAAAAACCCAAAAACATTTTGTCCCAAAAGCTAATGCCAATAGCTTCTTTTATCTATCATTTAAAAAAGCCTATGAACAAGTCAACATATAGTGTCATATGAGATGGATGTTGTGAGGTGCCTAATATCTCTCCTACACATAACTGAACTCCTTAACTCATGATAATGGTTTAAGACATGATTTTTTTTACCCATGTTTAGATTAGGAGCACTGGACTTCCTTCCAATTTAAGCTTGGTAACAAAATAAGATCTATGTAGGTGACTAATTGCACCTTAGGAATCCTAATGATTGGTGATGACTTTGAAAATTTAGGTAATCCCCTACAGTCCACACTCATATGCACACAAACTATGAATGGAGAACACAGACGAACATTTCTCGCATGATGCCATTATGGGTGGTTGATCCTCCACTCTTAACCAAAATAGGGGTATCTAACAACAATTTAAGTTGAAAGGGTACCAAATGGAGTGTTTACACTCAATATTGTAGGTTTGACCAATTTGCAATTAGTCTTGTGGGTTTTTCCTATTTGGTTTTGTGGAAGATGAGGTGGAACTGGGAATTTTATGTGTGAGAGGAGGATTGGGAAAGGTTTGATTACCCAAGACATTGTGGAGATGTTTATAACTATATCGAATGACATTCTTCATTGGATTTGAGGAATTTCACTATATCTCAATAATTAGGAATGAGAGAGGGAGACAACTCACACTAATTGTTTAAGATTGTTCATTTAATTTTATTTCGAACACCAAACGAGCTTGAGTTTATCAGCAAACTAGATCACATGTTTAAGCATTGTTTATTTAATTGTCGAACATGCTTGAGTTTGCCCACCATCTACTTAATTATATTTATTTTTTTCTAAAAAATTACACTTTACCACCTTAAAATATACCTCATATTACACTTTTTATCCTAAAATTTTTGAATGCACATTTTGCACTATAAACTATGACTTATATTGCACTTTGCACCTCAATGTTAAGTTTGTTGTTAACTTGGATGAAAATTCAAAGTATAAAGTGTAACTAGAAGTATAGTTTATGATGATAAAGTATAATTTATTTTTTGTTTTTAAAGGATTGAGAAGAGAGAAAATTAGGTATTTTCATATAGTGTCTTATTTTTCCATCAAATTTAACAGCAAACTAGACGTTGGGGTGCAAAGTGTAGCAAGAATTATAATTTTAGGGTGCAAAACATGCATTCCAAAAGTTTAGGGTGTAAAGTGTAATCAGGGGTATAGTTTAGAGTGGTAAAATGTAATTTCCCCCCTCCCCTTTATAAAGTTTCAATCTATAACGTCTGCTTCTATGATTTTGTTTTTTATCATTAGATCAAGACACCAATTAATTTTTATTGCAGGCGGAGATTGAACCCCAAATTTCTTAACCATAAGAGATTTTACCAATTGAGTTAACTGGAACCCACTTATTTTTTTTAGTATGTGGTAAAACACCACTACTAAAAAATTTTATACATTCACAAATCTATACTAATAATTAATAAATAAATTATATTTAAAATTATATTATTTGAGGTACTTAAATAATTTTTTTTTTTTTTACGAATTTATACAAATTAATTAAAATTATATTATTTGAGGTACTTAAATAATTTTTTTTTTTTTTACGAATTTATACAAATTAAATCTACCAAACCTTGTATAGTTAAAAATTATATATAGTTTTTACACAATATACTATTTATATTATCAATAAATTACAAATACTACTTTGATATCTTAGGAATTTAGTTAAAACATTACTTGACGCAACATCAGGTTCATATAAGCAATGATGAATCCTTGGGAATCAGTAGGCTGAAAATCTCGGGCGTTGATGATCTTGAAGGCTGAGTCCTGAGAAAACAAACACAAAATCAGAGGGGACTAGTGGAGGTCGGTCAAGAATCCTTCGATGGTAAAGTCAGTGGGTTTGTAATTCCTAGTAAAAAGGAAGTGTTTTTGGGATTTTTTTACTTATTTTTGGAATAAAAAGTCTCTGCCTCTTCTTCTCGTGGATAAATGCTTATATAGCCTATGCTTTGGGACAGTTACTCGTTTAGTAACTGTCCCTATTATTGAAGAACTCGGAAGATTCGGAGGTAACTTCCATAACTACCTCGGAAGTTACCTTATTTGGGCTATTCTCCATAACTGTTATTGAAAACTGCTTATAGTAACGAATTTGCCATTTGTGAGACATAAGAGGAGCCTGTCCTAAGCGAAGATGAGGAGAAGTGTCAAGAATGTAGGGAGGTCGTCCTTCTCATGGACGACCTCCAAGAAGGACGAGCATATCATTGCAATCTGCTCTGTCTGTCCTTCTTCCCTTTGGACGACCTCAATGGACGAATTTGGAGTTGCTATTTTATTAAGGGCGACAATTTGTGTTTGCGTGTTAGATTTGTGTCGTGTCAAGTTATGAGTATTCGACTACATAGTTCAACACTAACCCGACATGTTTATTAAACGGGTCAAGATTCCTCAACCCTAACACGACCCATTTATTAAACGGGTCAGTCGTCTTGACCTGTTTATCAGATTTTATCAAAATGAAAAAAAAAATTATGAAAAAACAAGCAAATAAATATTTTTAATATAAAATTCAGAACTAACGAGATTGTATCACAAATAATCATTCAAAACTAAAGCATATCCCAATATCCCAAATAATTAATCACAATATGTCAAAGAAAATAAATCACAACAACTAATATGTTTATATACCTAGAGTTTGAAGGGTATATTGGTAAAATGCAATTTAATTAAACAGGTCAGACGAGTCAAACGGGTTCTATGTGTTCGACACTAACCCAACCTATTTATTAAACAGGTCAGCCGTGTCAACCCGAATATGACACGAACCCGTTAAGCCCCAACCCATAACCTACTAATTTCTTGTCATGTCGTGTCGGGTTCGCGGGTCATGTCAAATTTTGCCACCCCTATATTTTATATTGTACCATCAAGCAATTTTATACATGTATACCTATAAATGTATAATATTAGATATATTCAATTGAGGCTTTTGAGGCTTATACGTAACAGTTTGTTCATGAACAAATTATTATATTTGAGTTAGACTTGTTTAATAAATAAACCAACAAAAACAAGTTTTTATTGTTTTTCCCAAACCAAGCCGAGCCTAAGATGCAAGTTAAACAACTTCTACTACACCTAAGGGTATGCATGGGTTAGGTTGGCTCGAGTTGAGGGGATTTTTTGATGCAACCTATCATGGTGGGTTAAAAAAATTCTAACCTAACCCAACCCATCATAGGGGTTCAATAGTTTGTTTATTTATTTATTATTATTATTAAATTGAGCAATACAAAATATATCCCACTTGCTACTTGAGCCGATAAATAAAATATACATGAACTAATATTTCAATTCAATTATAAACAAAATATATTCAACTGAGTTGATAAACAAAATATATGTGAACTAGTATCCCAACTTAGTTATAAACAAATAGGAGTGGAGGGGGAGTGAGAGTGAGAGGCAGCAGAAAGAGAAATAAGATTGTTAGGGTTTGCAAGGTAATTTGATTTTATATAGGAAGAGCCGAATAGGGAAAAAAATTAAACAAAATTTTATTAATTATATAATATACCCCCCAAAAAAAAAAAAAAAATTCAAACAAGGTTCCTTAAAACCTTTCCATTCTCTTCCCTTTATTCCCCTTTAGTCCCCTCCATCTAACAAAGCTCTACACGTTTTCCACTCGGAACGGAGTTCAAACCAAACTCTTCAAATCAAATTGTAAAGCATGCACCAATTCATAATTTCCACTTTCTTTGGTCAGCCATATTTTCAATTTATAATTTACATCACACATAAGTTGTGTGATGTAAGTGTGTGCACTAAGGTAAGTTGTAATGGAGGTTATAATTGAGAGTGATACTCTTTGGGAATGCTTTTTTTTAAACCTTAGGATGTATGCATGTATCAAGGCCTATGTTGTAGACGTGTATATGTTTCATGATTGTACATTGTGTCATTATGTGTGATTGGCCCGACCTATGCCAACTAGTGACACGTGGATTTGCTATGACACGCACTACATGTAAAGTCATTGGTGCACATCAATACACCTATGATAGATTGTTGTAAGTGCACATTGTACACACAGACGCGAAACTCTGCTAGTGTGTCACAACACAACTAACACAAAACTCTTATGGATTTTTGCCATGAAAGTAAGGCAATATGCTGCCAAAATTTTATTGTGAAAATTTATCAAGGATCATGCTAGGTGCATCGTGGCACACCATGCATATGACTTTGTCAAATTTCCTTTGTGAATATAAGGCAAAATGTTATTAAATCGTAAAAATATAGTAAGGACTCCTGTCAGCTAGCAAAGCATGCAATAGGGCACACACGATTTCAAAATAATTTTAAAAACCCAAAAACATTTTGTCCCAAAAGCTAATGCCAATAGTTTCTTTTATCTATCATTTAAAAAAGCCTATGAACAAGTCAAAATATAGTGTCATATGAGATGGATGTTGTGAGGTGCCTAATATCTCTCCTACACATAACTGAACTCCTTAACTCATGATAGTGGTTTAAGACATTATTTTTTTTACCCATGTTTAGATTAGGAGCACTGGACTTCCTTCCAATTTAAGCTTGGTAACAAAATAAGATAGACGTAGGTGACTAATTGCACCTTAGGAATCCTAATGATTGGTGATGACTTTGAAAATTTAGGTAATCCCCTACAGTCCACACTCATATGCACACAGACTATGAATGGAGAACACAGACGAACATTTCTCGCATGATGCCGTTATGGGTGGTTGATCCTCCACTCTTAACCAAAATAGGGGTATCTAACAACAATTTAAGTTGAAGGGGTACCAAATGGAGTGTTTACACTCAATATTGTCGGTTTGACCAATTTGCAATTAGTCTTGTAGGTTTTTCCTATTTGGTTTTGTGGAAGATGAGGTGGAACTGGGAATTTTATGTGTGAGAGGAGGATTGGGAAAGGTTTGATTACCCAATACATTGTGGAGATGTTTATAACTATATCGAATGACATTCTTCATTGGATTTGAGGAATTTCACTATATCTTAATAATTAGGAATGAGAGAGGGAGACAACTCACACTTATTGTTTAAGATTGTTCATTTAATTTTATTTCAAACACCAAACGAGCTTGAGTTTATCAACAAACTAGATCACATGTTTAAGCATTGTTTATTTAATTGTCGAACATGCTTGAGTTTGCTCACCATCTACTTAATTATATTTATTTTTTTCCGAAAAATTACACTTTACCACCTTAAAATATACCTCATATTACACTTTTTATCCTAAAATTTTTGAATGCACATTTTGCACCATAAACTATGACCTATATTGCACTTTGCACCTTAATGTTAAGTTTGCTGTTAACTTAGATGAAAATTCAAAGTATAAAGTGTAACTAGAAGTATAGTTTATGATGATAAAGTATAATTTATTTTTTGTTTTTAAAGGATTGAGAAGAGAGAAAATTAGGTATTTTCATATAGTGTCCTATTTTTCCATTAAATTTAACAGCAAACTTGACGTTGGGGTGCAAAGTATAGCAAGAATTATAATTTTAGAGTGCAAAACATGCATTCCAAAAGTTTAGGGTGTAAAGTGTAATCAGAGGTATAGTTTAGAGTGGTAAAATGTAATTTCCCCCCTCCCCTTTATAGAGTTTCAATCTATAACGTCCGCTTCTATGATTTTGCTTTTTATCATCAGATCAAGACACTAATTAATTTTTATTGCAGGTGGAGATTGAACCCCAAATTTCTTAACCATAAGAGATTTTATCAATTGAGTTAACTGGAACCCACTTATTATTTTTGAGTATGTGGTAAAACACCACTACTAAAAATTTTTATACATTCACAGATCTATACTAATAATTAATAAATAAATTATATTTAAAATTATATTATTTGAGGTACTTAAATAATTTTTTTTTTTTACGAATTTATACAAATTAAATCTACCAAACCTTGTATAGTTAAAAATTATATATAGTTTTTACACAATATACTATTTATATTATCAGTAAATTACAAATACTACTTTGATATCTTAGGAATTTAGTTAAAACATTACTTGACGCAACATCAGGTTCATATAAGCAATGATGAATCCTTGGGAATCAGTAGGCTGAAAATCTCGGGCGTTGATGATCTTGAAGGCTGAGTCCTGAGAAAACAAACACAAAATCAGAGGGGACTGGTGGAGGTCGGTCAAGAATCCTTCGATGGTAAAGTCAGTGGGTTTGTAATTCCTAGTAAAAAGGAAGTGTTTTTGGGATTTTTTTACTTATTTTTGGAATATAAAGTCTCTGCCTCTTCTTCTCGTGGATAAATGCTTATATAGCCTATGCTTTGGGACAGTTACTCGTTTAGTAACTGTCCCTATTATTGAGGAACTCGGAAGATTCGGAGGTAACTTCCATAACTGCCTCGGAAGTTACCTTATTTGGGCTATTCTCCATAACTGTTATTGAAAATTGCTTATAGTAACGAATTTGCCATTTGTGAGACATAAGAGGAGCCTGTCCTAAGCGAAGATGAGGAGAAGTGTCAAGAATGTAGGGAGGCCGTCCTTCTCATGGACGACCTCCAAGAAGGACGAGCATATCATTGCAATCTGCTCTGTCTGTCCTTCTTCCCTTTGGACAACTTCAATGGACGAATTTGGAGTTGCTATTTTATTAGGGGTGACAATTTGTGTTTGCATGTTAGATTTGTGTCGTGTCAAGCCATGAGTATTCGACTACATAGGTCAACACTAACCTGACATGTTTATTAAATGGGTCAAGATTCTTCAACCCTAACACGACCCATTTATTAAATGGGTCAGTCGTGTCGACCTGTTTATCAGATTTTATCAAAATGAAAAAAAAAAATTATGAAAAAACAAGCAAATAAATATTTTTAATATAAAATTCAGAACTAACGAGTAATTGTATCACAAATAATCATTCAAAACTAAAGCATATCCGAATATCCCAAATAATTAATCACAATATGTCAAAGAAAATAAATCACAACAACTAATATGTTTATATACCTAGAGTTTGAAGGGTATATTGGTAAAATGTCATTTAATTAAACAGGTCAGACAGGTCAAACGGGTTCTATGTGTTCAACACTAACCCAACCTATTTATTAAACAGGTCAGCTGTGTCAACCCGAATATGACACGAACCCGTTAAGCCCCAACCCATAACCTACTAATTTCTTATCGTGTCGTGTTGGATTTGCTGGTCGTGTTAAATTTTGCCACCCCTATATTTTATATTGTACCATCAAGCAATTTTATACATGTATACCTATAAATGTATAATATTAGATATATTCAATTGAGGCTTTTGAGGCTTATACGTAATAGTTTGTTCACGAACACATTATTATATTTGAGTTAGACTATGCATGGGTTAGGTTGGCTGGAGTTGAGGGGATTTTTTGATGCAACCTATCATGGTGGGTTAAAAAAATTCTAACCTAACCCAACCCATCATAGGGGTTCAATAGTTTGTTTATTTATTTATTATTATTATTAAATTGAGCAGTACAAAATATATCCCACTTGCTACTTGAACTGATAAATAAAATATACATGAACTAATATTTCAACTCAATTATAAACAAAATATAGTCAACTGAGTTGATAAACAAAATATATGTGAACTAGTATCCCAACTTAGTTATAAACAAATAGGAGTGGAGGGGGAGTGAGAGTGAGTGGCAGCAGAAAGAGAAACAAGATTGTTAGGGTTTGCAAGGTAATTGGATTTTATATAGGAAGAGCCGAATAGGGAAAAAATTAAACAAAAAATTATTAATTATATAATATATTTTTAAATATATATTAAATAAATATAATTTAAAATTTAAATATATAGGTGGGTTGGGTCAGGTTAGGCGAGTTTGTAATTGTTATGTCCCAAACTCAACCCGACTAACTGTAAATAAAAAATTTGCATAACCCAACCTAACCCGCCAACTACTAAAAATTGACCCAAATCGGTGGGTTGGGTTGGGTCAGGTCGATTTTGGCGAGTTGATGGGTTGGCTACACACTCGTAACTACACCCAAGACTACAGAGAGACATAGCATAAGTGGATTAAAAAAAAAAAAAAAAAGAATGTTGGTGCATTCAAATAGCCAAGCATGTGATAAGACATTAACACCAAACAAAAAAAATGAACATAAAATTGGCATGAATGAAAAATTTTGACATAAACAAATTATTAATCTTAGAGGATGTGTTTTTTTTTTTAATCTATATTTAAATCTCAGTTTTATTATTGAGTTTCTTAGGGACAATTGTTACGATAGAATTATTGTAACTTTGCAAGATTTGAAACTCTCTAAATAAGTTTTTTTTTTTTTAAAACTCTCTAAATAAAAAAAATATATAAAAATACTCCTTAAATCTTTTATTAAAATATCGATTTCTAAGTTGGAAAGAATATCATTTTATCATTTTATGTCATATTTTCTCTAAATAATATATAATTTTTTTTAGATAACCACTCCTAATACTAAATAAATAGTTCTATATAAAAATTTAATTAAAAATATCGATTTCTAAGTTGGAAAGAATATCATTTTATCATTTTATGTCATATTTTCTCTAAATAATATATAATTTTTTTTAGATAACCACTCCTAATACTAAATAAATAGTTCTATATAAAAATTTAATTATAATTAATAATAATGAATGATAATCATAACTATCCAATTCTATTAAAAAAAGAGCTTTTTCTTTTTTGGGACGTTGGTTGGAGACAGAGAGAGAGAGAGAGTAGGGAAGAGAGGGGGCAAGTGGTAGAGAATATAATTCCGAAAGATTATCCCGTTCCTGTTCCGAAAGAGTATATTCCCGAATTCACAGCATCCTTCCGAATATTCCAATCTCAACCACATGAGATACAGATAACTATAAACATAACAACATCAACAACAGTTCTGTTCTTATCAAAAAAAATAAAAACAATAATATATAATAACCATCCATTATTATCGAACCTTTGCAAACTGCAATCTCTGGTTTTGTGGCGGCGCGGCGACGACATGAAGTTCTGGAAAATCCTAAGCAACCTTATCGAGGAAACTCTGCCGGAGTGGCGAGACAAGTTCTTGTCCTACAAGGACCTCAAAAAGCAGCTTAAGCTTATATACCCGACCCATCAACCCAACAATAAACGGCGCAGATTGGACCACCCCACTTCCACAACCGACGAAGAAAGCGAAACCCAGGTGTCGAAGGAGCTCGTCGATTTTCTCAGGCTTTTGGAGGTCGAGATCGACAAGTTCAACGCTTTCTTTGTCGACAAGGAGGAGGAATACGTTATTAGATGGAAGGTAATGTGTTTTTTTTTTGTCTTTTAGAAATATGGGAAATTGAGGAATTGTTTGTTTATGGGTACTTTCCTGTTTAGAATGTTATGGAGGATTGAGTTTTTCTTTCAGAGCGTTTGCCTTTTTAAATTTTTTGAAGTATATGGGCTTTTAATGACAATTTAAATGACCATGTTGAAAATGAGATTCGGATGTGGTCCCTGCAACAATATATCATGAATGAAGAAGAATAATTGGAAAGCTGATATTTAAAAAAAAAGAAAAAAAAGAAAGGGTTTGTTTTTGGTTTTTGTGAGAATGAAAGCAATGGGAAGCAGATGAGATTGCTTGATTTTTTATATTTTGTTCTTATAGTTCATTGTCTGCTCTGGTTTTAAGGGCAGGAGTCATTTTGTTATGACAAAATTGACTAGCAAAAGAACACAAAAGAGACAATAGTCTAGCTCCCTCCACCAGGAGTTGTAGCTTAAAACCCCTCATACATATACTGCAATCTGCCTGCCTTAATCAAATTATCATTCCCATTTCTTGGTTTACCTGCCCAATCAATAATGATTGCCATTCCTTGAGGAAAGAGGATGGTTATACTATGTCATATTCTTTGATTTGTTCAATGTCATTGTGGCTATATGGTATATTATAATTTGCATTCCACAATTAATGCTTTGCTATTTCTTACACTTTAATCAATTCTGATTTCCGTTATATTAGTTTTTTTAGGTTTCCATGTCCCTTGAGGTGCTCTTATTTAATCTAAATTAATTTTTTTGCCCATTGATCTGCATGTATGTTCAAGTCCTTGTTTGTCCTACGAAATCATGCATTCTTAGCACCACCATCCAAGCATCATGCTTTATTGTTTGGTATTTGATGGCACTAAACACCTTGCTCTTCACATGATTTATTTGTGTTTTTCAAAGGTCTCTGTGGAAATTTCTACATTTACCTTCTTTTTTTTTTTTTTTTCCTTCTCTGATTCTTTACATATATGGAATACATTGATTGATTTGGGGCATGCCCTTTGGCAAGAAAAGGATCTAATATGCTTGGGCAAGTGTTCTAAAGTGATCTTTTAAAATAATTGTTTGGGCTTGTGGTTGGAATGCAGGAGCTGCAAGATGGTATAGCGAAGGCCAAAGATTCAAGCGAAGAGTTGATTGAAGTAGGGAGAGAAGTAGTGGATTTTCACGGAGAGATGATTCTCTTAGAGAATTACAGTGCACTTAACTACACAGGTGCTTCTCTCTTTCCTGGATGTGTAGAGCCATGTTATTAGTGAATAAATAAGTAATATATGGTCAATAGAGATGTGTGTTCTGGACTAACTTCGAATTCTGATTGTGCAATTGCTTGTGAGAAACAACCAATCATTGATTCTTGTAATTATAGATATGCAAAATAATAATAAGCTAGAACTAATCCAACAAACTGTTAGTATCATATAAGATAGCATACCATGTTTAAATATAGGTCAATATAGCCAACTTGGTGAGATAAACTTGTGAAATATCATGGGTTTAGTTTTGATCCTTGACAATTATTGCAAGAAAAACTTGAGTAACCATATATTGTTTCTCCTTTGAAGTAGCTGAAACCCTTAGTAGCATAGGAAGATGCTAATTCTATGAAAATATTAATAAATTTTTTTTAAGGCAGAATGGCTTTTAAGAGAGTGAGTGTTGGAAGCTTTCAGTGATGTTTTACCTTCATATGAACAGCATGAACTAATCTAACACTGAAAAATGCATACATTACATGCAAAATGTCATACTTGAATATAAATTCCATTTTGAGAGTGTGAGGGTGCGGGAGCCTATTTCTCTTGATCTGTCTTAATTTTTTCCTACAAATTGAGCGGAATTCTTGTACTCTTTTACAAGTGGCTTATTTAATGTTTATGAGAATATTTTGGCATCCTCTTATACTAAGCAAACATAGACTTCCTCAAGTTGGTGAAAATGAGTGTCCCTTGATGCAAACGTCAAGGATCTTATGATGGTCATGAATATGTAACTTAACACCCATTTGTTACAAAATTTGTATTTTTTGCTGAATTTTTCTTTGGGGAAAGGGAAACATGAATGAAGCAGACAAAATGGAGAAAAACATTACGATGAATAACAATTGCTATGTCACAAATTAATGTGATTGGTGTTTGGGCACAATTGGTTTCTTGGATTACATTATTGTACATATGCTAGGCTGCTGTCTATGTGTTCAAGATAGGGAAAAAAGGGTTAGCTGCATCCTGAAGGAAGGGTTGCAAGAGTATAAATTTAAAATCCAGTTGATAGAAAAACTAATTGGATCAGTTGAAAATCCAGGTTAAGTTTAATTTGTATATAGTTAGCAAGCCTGATATGATATGAGATAAATATGCAAAATTAGATGTCATGAAGAGAAACATTTTTTGGGAGGCCTGGAGGAGAAATTGATCAACAAATGGATGGTTAATATTTGACTGTGGAACCTGTCAGCTCTCATGACCTCTTTTTTATTTATTTTAAATTTAGATTCTGACAACATAGTGTGCATTTCTTTTCTTTCCTAGTAATAGCTGTGATGTGATATACACAGGATTAGTGAAGATACTGAAGAAATACGACAAGCGAAGCGGTGCTCTTGTTCGCCTGCCTTTTATCCAAAAAGTCTTGCAAGAACCATTCTTCTCAACTGATGTGCTTAACAATCTTGTGAAAGAGTGTGAATGCGTGCTTGATAGTCTTTTCTCCAAGAATGATGACCCATCAGGCTGTCCTGAAGCAACCAATAAGGAAGAAGGGAATGATCCCAAGGCTGCAACTGAAAGTAAACAAAAACAACTTAAAGTTCCCAAAGAACTTGCAGAAATCGAGAATATGGAGAGCATGTACATGAAGCTAACATTATCAGCATTGCGTGCCGTAAAAGAGATTCGGAGTGGAAGCTCAACAGTGAGTGAGTTTTCATTGCCCCCTCTGCAAAATAATGCAACGGAGTTGAAAAATTTTCCTCTCCTAGAACAAGCAGCCAAATAGTTATAGAGAAATTATCTCTCTCCCCTTTCCTTGTACATTTCTGTTACCATTGTCACTGGATACCAACACATTTGTATGCTAATAACCACTTCCTGGATGGTACATTGGAAAATCTTTTTTCCCTCTTTTGTAGAGAATTTCAGATCTTGGTATGCTTTTCATCTATTTTTTTAAAATGATGTTTTTAGCTTTAGTATTAAGGACCACTACTTACTGAAAGCTGACTATAATCGGTTTGTGCAATGGAGGATCTTTCCTACTTTTGTTTTTTCAATGTGAAATGAGGTGAACAATAGCATGCAGAGGAAAATTTTGGTTTGCCATTGATTTTTCCTTGGTCAAACCATTTGTTGTAGATGTGGCTATCTGGGCTGTGGCTATGTCTAGGTTTGGACTTTGGAGTTTGGATGGGCTTTGATTTTGATGAAAAGTAACTGGACGAATTCATCGAGATTGTATTTCTCTCTGATAATTTTAATCATTCTTATTTGATTCTCATTTTCTGCTTTTGGCAAAATTTTGAGGGTTGTTTCTCGCGCTAGCATGTTGTCTTGCGGCTTGTTACGTTTAGGTGCCACTGTCAGTGCATTCGGTTTTTATTTTTAGACACTGTGATGTATGATATATCTCTTACTAGGGTGTCCACCCTTGTAAGAGAGATTTGATATATCACAGTGATACTAAATACCTTCTCCAGTGCATTAGCCTGCCCTCCCCTTTCTTTATTCTAATTGAACTGCTTGCTGGTAATTGTTTTTGGCATGTGAGAATGCCATCCTCTTTCTGTAGTCATCAATACCCGAAAATATGATAAGAAAAATGAAACAGGAAACAAAAAGGGAGTAGAGCTGAAAAAATGAAAAAAAGAAAAGAAAAGGTAGAGCCCAAGTTTTTAGATTAAGTAAAAACGTCGAAGGTGTAGTCTCCCTCAACAAATTTGTAATTATTATTTATGTTTATTAAAAACAAAAAACAAAAATGAGTGGAACAACAGGACATGTTGCTTCTCCACATATTTGTTGCAAAGTGAATAAACGAAAAAAATAGAGTATGTTGGGGTCTGTAGAAAAGAAAAAGAGAGAATGTTGTTCAATAGTCAAAGAGTATGTTATTGTTTCCAGACGTTCAGTATTCAAATTACTCTCTCCCAACTATTGATTTTTCTTTCTAATTTGTTCAATAGACATTTCTATTTCTGTAAAATAGTTCCCAAATAATGGATCTCCATTAAGCATCATAAGCAGAAGGTCATAAGAGTTCAACCACAACCGCTACCTGGCATGTTCCTTGTGGTAATTCTACCATTCCATCAACCAACAATCTCAAAGACTTCAAAGTTCCAACCTAACTTCTCACAAACACACTCCCAAATTCCCAATGCACTTGTCATGACCAACCCATTGCCATTATACTAAAGCTTTATTTTAGTTAGCACATTTCCAATGAACCTATTATAACTACCCCCACAAACTCTTAGAAACAAGACAGAGAACTTAGTGTTCGATTCTCCCCCCGCCTTTGTAAGAACAATGTCCATAATAGCAGAAGCACCTGGTTTCCTTCAAGTCTTTTCTGATGGGTCTGTAAAACGCTTTGATCCTGAGATTGTCCCGGCCTCAACCGAATCAATTAACGGACACAAGTTCAAGGATGTGATCATTGACTCATCAAAGCCAATTACTGGAAGGTTATTTCTTCCTAGTACTCCTACTCAGGGGTTCTCAAGTAAGTTTCCTGTTGTGGTTTATTTCCACGGTGGTGGCTTTTGCATTGGCTCGACTACATGGCTTGGCTACCATCATTTCCTGGGAGATTTCTCTGTGGCATCACAATCCATTGTTCTCTCTGTTGACTATCGTTTGGCTCCAGAAAATCGTCTCCCGGTAGCATATGAAGATTGTTATAGCTCACTAGATTGGCTTAGTCACCAAGTAAGGTCTGAACCATGGCTTGAGCAAGCTGACCTTTCACGTGTGTTTCTCTCTGGCGACAGTGCTGGAGGGAACATTGCACACCATCTTGCCATCAAGGCAATTCAGAACAAAACTTGTAATGTAAAAATCAAGGGATTGTTGTTGATACATCCTTATTTTGGGAGCGAGAAGAGGACTGAGAATGAGATGGCTGAAGGAGAAGCAGGGAATGTGGCAAGCAATGACATGTTCTGGGGACTAAGTATACCAGAAGGATCAAACCGTGATTACTTTGGTTGTAATTTTGAGAAGGCAGAATTGTCTGCGTCTGAATGGTGTCAATTTCCTAGTGTGGTGGTTTTTGTGGCTGGCTTGGACTTCTTGAAGGAAAGGGGAGTTATGTATGCAGAATTTTTGAAGAAGAAAGGGGTTGAAGTGGTGAGGCTGGTGGAGACTGAGGGAGAGCCGCATGTGTTTCATGTGTTTCATCCTAAATCTGAGGCGACTCACTTGCTCCAACAACAAATGGATGAGTTCATGAAGAGCTATTAAGTATTAACATCCAATATGCACATTCGAAATATTTTTTTCTTATTGGAATTTAGTAATCATAAGGACTATGGACTATGGAATTTTAAATAAATGAAAAATGCTATTAGTGAAATTTATGGAATGAGAATTTTTATCAATTTTGTGGATCCAATATACGTACAAATTGTTTTTCCAAACTTGCACTGCCACTGCAGAATGCAGAATCCTCCAATCTCCTATCCTAAAAACAACCTGGTGCTGTAATACAAATGAGAAGAAATAACTAACAGAAATCTAGCCTTCACAGTAATGAGTAGGTTTAGTTCTCACAGGAATAGGTAGGGGGAAATTATCATTGTCTTCTGTTTGCTTTAGCACCAGTGTACTTTCTAATATACATGATACATGCCCAATATTTAGACGAAAACAGGGAAAGTATTTACATGCCACAATATCAAACAAAAGCTCTACATGCTCCAAGAAAAACCTTTGTTGATATACATTTGTTCACTAACATACACTTGCTCTGGGGTACTGACTACTGAGGACCAAATCATACTTCTACATATGGCACAAGCACTCCTGCTTCATCATCTACCTCTCAACTTCTGTTCTTTGGAAATAGCAGAAAAACAACAAAAAATCTATTCATCGAAGGTGCTCATGAAACCTCCAAGGAAACCTGCTCCATTGCAATTTCCACATAACATCTCCTTTTTACCACTGTGAGGGAAAGAAATTATAGTAATAACGATAAGCAACAAGATTGTATAGTTTCAATTATGTTTGTTTGTGCTATGTGCAAGCTAAATGATCCCCCCCTCTTCCTCTCCCCTCAAATATGAGTATTCTTTCCAGTCTCCACCCTCGAAATTGTAATTTTTTTTTTTTTTTTGGATTATCCTTGAAATTGTAATTATTGTATAAGATCACAAGGGCAGTGATATGGTATTTTTACCAGTAGTAGTACAGATAACACATGCAATGGCAACAAAACAAAAAACAAAAACAAAAAGAAGAAGAAGTAACTGGAAGTAGTTACCCGCAAAGCCAACATGAGTCACCAGCTTTGAACTGTCCATTGAAAATGTCAACAGAGTTAACTCCACTACCTTTGCATTGCGAACATTGAATTGCACCTGCATGCCCATTGTACACATTTTAAAAAAATATATAACCTCCATACTCTCTCAATTGTTTCTTTTCTCCTTCCATAACTTGGAAGTATGAGCACTCTTCAAATGGCATAGAATTTATTCTCTTTTGAAATTTTCTACTCCTTCATCATCGGAAACATGTAGTTAGCTCACTAAAATGCTTTTATTTGTTTCAGCAACACAAACCATTCAATAATAAGTCCCATAGTCATCTTAAATTAGTGAACAAAGATCAAACGGAAAGGACTTGTATTCTCAGATGTACCAATTTTATTTGTTTATCTTTTGATAATCAAAGATGTACCAACTACTTTAAGCTTACCATTTCCATCACAATCAGCACAAATAACGCTTTTCGATTTGCCACTTTGATTACTTTTGCAGCCTACTTGGATAAGGATGAAATCATGAAAAGAGAAACACAAATCAAAATCATAATATGCCAAAAAAAAAAAAAAATGCAATATATTCTTACCAATGAACATCTCAATTATATTATCCACTAAGTTGCAAATTTAAATACCATAAGAACCCAACTGTTGGAATTGATTTAAATGTGAAAAGGCAGGACCTTAGCTTTCAGTTTTCCAAATTTAGCAGCTGGAGAATTTTGGAACACATCATATTGAGCATGCTTTTGATTGTTATCATTGCTCATACACTTCCCTGATCATTTGAATGAACAGACAATTCCTTAGCAAAAAAGAAGTAAGCAATGAATTTGCTAAAATATAAGTGACTTCGGGGTATTGAGAGAGAGAGAGAGAGAGAGACCTGGTTTTGGTGTAGCATTGAAGGAAGTTATGGGTGCTGAGCACAGAACAGAAGCCATTGAAGATTTGAGAACCAAGTTCCAGTTGAATTTGGTCTAGGTAAGGTAAGTTGGTTGGAAGTTGGAAGTTGGAACTGGAAAACAAGATTTTATTTTATTTTTTCACATTGAAACGTGGCGCAGTGTTGGCCCATGGATTCAAGATTGGCTTTGGACCTTAGTGAGAAAAGTGTGTAAGGGCCGGGCAGGGCTGGAGCAAAAGCCCAAATAGACAGATTTTGTATGGTCTCGGTTTCGTTGTGAATTTTTAGCTTGATTTGGTAATGGTAGGTAATTTAGCTTGATTAGGCTGAAATTTTTATTTTAATAAAAATTATTGAAAATATTAAATTTATGAAACTTATTCGAAAATTGTAACGTTATAAAAAAAGTGAGCTGAACTCATTATTTTATATTGAAATGTTAAAAGAGTGAATCCTCAACTAAATTTTTATTGTTTTGTTCCTAAACAAATATATCCACCGGATGATTTGTCCTATTCAAATATTCACGACTAATTTTGAAATTGTAATTTAAACTTATAATTTTTAGATTTTTTTTTTCAATAGGAAAAAAAATGTATTAAGAGAAAGAGAAGACAATAAGTAACCCCATTAAGGTATGACTTATGAGACACAAGTACACAACATTTCTGAAAAAACGCATACAACATTAAATTCATGATTTTCAAATCTTGAAAGCATGAATTCAATTAACATTTTTTTTTAAAGCATATTAATTTTATAAATAAGTTAAAAAATTATGTATTTTTTGAATATATTCAGGGACCATTTGTTTGGAGGGGTAGAAAAGTGAGAATGAGATGATAGAAAATGGGGGATAGAAAAATGGGAGTATAGAAGAGATTAGTTTTCCCTTATTTGTGTTTGGTTAGGAGGGTGAAAAGGAAAAAAATGGAAAACTTATTTGTTTGGTTAAGAAAAAAAATAAGAAAATAATAAATAAAGTTAATATAAATTTACATCTATGTCTCTGTTAAAGTAAAACAAAAAAGTAACACACACATTTTTCTTATTAAAAATTGTGAATGGACACTTCAAATAAAAAGAGCATAAAGCCAAAGGAAGATATATATAGATATATAGATCGGAGAAATGGATACCAAACATGTTTTTCGAATGATAGGGATACATCTTCACAGTTCACACTCCATAGATGAGATATGATTGACAGATAACAAGGGCATTCCGGTCAATACACCGCTATCGCTCTCTATAAAATGACACTCCAAACCCTATTCTCCCTCACTTCGGAATTGTGCGCTCGTGTTGTTGTTTCTACTGTCTCTCTCTTCGACCTATCTCTCTCTCTCTCTCTCTCTCCTGGTATTTTTCAGCTAACCTTTTTCATTTGCAGACTCTCCAAACCCTAACCCTAACCCTA
This sequence comes from Quercus suber, assembly GCF_002906115.3. Taxonomy (NCBI): domain Eukaryota; kingdom Viridiplantae; phylum Streptophyta; class Magnoliopsida; order Fagales; family Fagaceae; genus Quercus; species Quercus suber. The sequence continues at coordinate 449,823 of NW_027069891.1, forward strand.
ATTGCCAACCTTCTCACACAGCCTCTCAGGTAAAGATTGCTCTAATCTCTTTCTCTCTCTCACTTCTCCTTCAATTTCATTTTCCAAACCCTAATTTTCCGAAACTCTAATTGCTAATCTGTTTTGTGTATTTGTGCAGAATATGGGAGAGACCAGGGAGAACGATGGTTACGAAGAAGAGCTTGTTGATTACGATGATGAAGAAGCCAATGCCCCGGCCTCCGTCGCAAACAAAGTCAACGGCGAAACAGTCAAGAAGTGAGTTAGAGTAGCCCTTGTGTGCTGCTGTTTTCGCTTTTTGATTTTGCTTTATATGTTGCCTGTTTGCTTTATCAGATAGTTTAGGAAATAGATGTCTCATTGTTTGTTTGTTTGCTTGCTCGGATTTGATGGGAAAATGGAAAAGAAAACATTACTCTGTATGTATTCATTTGTGTTTTGGTAATACCTAGTTAGTTTTAAACAGAGGAGTATGAGATACAAACTGTTCCCTTTGGTACTATTGTAAACCATGTTTGGTTTTTGAGAAAATTGAGGAACGAGTCAGTCTCCCTTTTTTGACAAAAAAGTTGCTGTGTCTAATATTGTCTCTTGCTTTCATTTTATTAAAAAAAGGAAAACACAAAATCTTCCTGTGGTTACCACATAAATCATTAACCCATTGAGGAAAAAACCCCGCTGTGCTAATTTTTTATGTGAAAATCAACTCTAGATGTGGACATGTGTGATCAAATGACCAATTCATGGTTGATTTTCATGGATGTTTAATGGTTTACCATAAAACAATACCACAGGTTGAACTCAAAAGTTCAGGGGGGGTTTTGTGTTTTACGGAGAAATCACAGAGGGATTTTGTGTATTTTTCCACCCAAAAAAATGTTATGAGTACAATTTTGAACCATATCTCACATTTGGGGGGGATTATTATTGCATTTTCTACTTGATGTATGGATGTTTCTTTTCCTCTGTTAGTTGGTAGTCACGTATACTAACCATGACAAGTTCCCATAGCAATATTGGTCTATGGTTGGTTATAAATGTGCTTCTTCCTTCTTTGCAGGGGCTATGTTGGAATTCACAGTTCAGGATTCAGAGACTTTCTTTTGAAGCCAGAGCTTCTTCGAGCTATTGTGGACTCGGGATTTGAGCATCCTTCTGAAGGCAAACAATCTAAGCATTTTCTCAATTATTTTTGTTGGTGAAGCTATATCGTCTAATAATCTTATAAGTTATAACCTGTGCTAGTTTAAGGAAAATTCAGAATAAAAAGTTAAAGAGGGATTAGTGGTTGGCTGACGACAAATCTAATTATTCAGAGCTTGTTATCAAATATTCTGTGACCTGTGACCCTGTATTTCTGCATGAATTATGCTTTGGCAGAAATTATGAGATTTGTTTTTTCAAATATTTTGTGGTCAGCATGAATTATGCTTTAGCAGCATTCCTATAGGGATTCTAGTTTTTTTGTTGTACTCATGTATGCCATTCATATATCAATTTTCTGTAGATGAATTATGGATTTCCTTTTTCTTTTCCTTAAACATATTTTTTAGTGTGTAAGAGAGAAATATGTTGACTTGGTCTCTTTTATTGTAATTTCTATTCCAGTGAATACTGTTGGTCTGAATGAAATATTTCCCGTTCTGTTTTGGCCAGCGTATTGGTATTTTTAATTTGGTGTTTATTTGAGTTCAGTTCTGTGTATTTTATATAAACAGTTCTTTCACCTGTTTTGTATCTTAGCCTATGTGACCTTTTCCTGTATTGCATGTTTACTTGTTACTATTTTTTGGGTTTATGCTCCCTAATTTATTTTAATTTTTGTTTTCAGGTAATATACTATTGTCATAAACTTGATTTCGGGGAACTTATGTGGTTTGGTTACCCTTTCCATTAAAAGGATCAGAGAAGTTATATTTTACTTACCGATGGTTCCTTCGATCCAATTTTCTTTGGTTCTTCATCAGTGCAACATGAATGTATCCCTCAAGCTATTCTGGGTATGGATGTCATTTGTCAAGCTAAGTCTGGAATGGGAAAAACTGCTGTTTTTGTTCTTTCAACATTGCAGCAGATTGAACCTGTTGCCGGCCAAGTTTCTGCAATTGTTCTGTGTCATACAAGGGAGTTAGCATACCAGGTATATTTAATATCTTCCATTTTCAAAAGGCTTATAAAACATGTTTGCTTTCCATCGTTAAGATTATTAGTTTGTCTAGTCCCTTATTTTTTTTCATTTAAAACTCTGTAGATTTGTCATGAGTTTGAGAGATTCAGCACATACTTGCCTGATCTAAAGGTTGCCGTCTTCTACGGTGGTGTCAACATCAAAGTTCACAAGGATTTGCTGAAAAATGAATGCCCTCATATTGTTGTTGGAACGCCTGGAAGAATATTGGCACTAGCAAGAGAGAAGGACCTTTCTTTGAAGAACGTGAGGCATTTTATACTGGATGAATGTGACAAGATGCTTGAATCACTTGGTATAAGACATAACCACCCTCTAACCTTGATTTGATTAAATTTATTGTTTCAATGTCAAGTTTGTCTGGTATTAATGGGATTAACTTTAATCATTGTATGATTTATACTTTATGCAGACATGAGGAGAGATGTGCAGGAGATCTTCAAGATGACTCCTCATGATAAACAAGTAATGATGTTTTCTGCAACACTCAGCAAAGAAATCCGCCCGGTTTGCAAGAGATTTATGCAAGAAGTAATGTTCCATGGCCAGTACTACTTGAATTTAGAAGTCTATTTTTCATTATGCCCACTTTCTCCGAGAGTCAAGTTATAGAAATTAGAAGTTTGGTGGTTCCGTCACTGTTAGCTTGTTATTGGTGTTGTGTTATATCCAGTCATTTTTTGGGGAGGTTTGAGTAACAAGGTGGCAAATGTTTAGGTGATCCCAAAATCGTATGGGATTAGTCTCTTTTTGTTTTGCACTTATTTTTCGTACGCTTATAATCTTTTTACTTTATGAGTATGGATGTTGGGTGTGTGCTTTGACTTTCAAGTGAGGGGGACAGGGTAGGGTGGTTATCTTCGTGGATTTTGCTGTCAGTTTCACAGTAGATTTCTGTGAATGCCAATGGTTCTTGATTGGCATGACTGGGAAAGTACCTGCGAGGAGACAAAGCAGATGGAGCAGGATCTTGATTCACAGGATGTGCATCCATCATTAATTTCGTTCTGGATTCCATAGCTTGAGGAAAGGCCCTAATATGATTTACTGTGACATTTGTTCCTTACAGCCAATGGAAATTTATGTTGACGACGAGGCCAAGTTGACCCTGCATGGTCTTGTTCAGGTATTTATATATTTTAAAGTTGTTTTTAAGTTTCACCTTTCTGGTCTTTGCTAATATTTCTTACCTTCGACAATTATAATGGCAGCACTACATCAAATTGAGCGAGTCAGAGAAAAACCGCAAGTTGAACGACCTCCTTGATGCACTGGACTTCAATCAAGTTGTTATCTTTGTCAAAAGTGTTAATAGAGCTGCTGAACTGAACAAGCTACTGAAGGAGTGCAATTTTCCCTCCATATGCATCCATTCTGGGATGTCCCAGGAGGAAAGGTTTGTATTAGAAGCTACTTATCTATAATAATGCTCCTTGATTTTTATTGTTTATTTTATGCTGCTGTTCTGCTTTGTATTTCATAGTTTATACTTTATAAGGCTAATTTTACCATTCTCTGTCTAATGTAATTTCCTTTATGTATACTCTTTTGGATATGCTTGATCTTTGTACTTTTAAGAGCAAGATTTTCTTGTTTCCATGCATACTCCCTGTGTACTTGGACTATTTTGGTTAATATTTTCTCCAAGAATTGCACGCAGTCATTGTTATTGTGTGTGGTTTAGAAATTGTGCTTGATTTTGTAGTATTTATGATGCACCCTGGATATGTTATTGCTTAAGACACTCCTTTATGGATTAATTTTGTATCATATTTATTGTAGACTTGTAAGTAAACTATAATGGATTGTTAATACTCTCATGTTTTAAAATTTTTAGGGGTATTTCACTTCAGAACAATGTTATATTATTTTGGGTGAAATTCAATTTTGATATTCCGACTTCTATTGATATTTTTAATTTTGTTCTTGTCCTAAAATTCAGTAATCAGATTTTTAACTTTGTTTTTAACGTTGTCCCTTTGTCCAAACCTGTTTGATTTAACATATTGATGCACATTGCACAGCTTATTAGGAGAATAAACTACTACAAGGGGCCTTAATTGTGGGGTCCAGCTAGCTCAATTGGTTAAGTCTCTTGTCCTCAAATAAGAGATTTGGGGTTCAAAGAAAAAAAAAAAATTAAAACTATTTTTTATTAATGTTTCTATGTGGCAGAATGGCAACTGGATCTTGTAAGGTTCTCTTGGAGCACCAATCATAGAGGGTAACATTGAATCATTGCTAAATGTCTGGTTGTAACATTGTTGCAATTGGAAGGAAAAGAATAAAATTGAAATGTTCATAGCAGTTTGAGGAGCAAAACTACACAAAACCACCTTTTTTTTCCCCCCAAGTACAAATGATTTTTTCTTATGCTATAGTATAGATTTATGATGTTTTTATTTATTTATATATATATTTTATATTATCAGGTTGACACATTTATTTTGCGTTTCTTCAATTTTCCTATGTTTATTATCATCTTTTAGGTTCAAATGTGTTTGGCTTTTCTGGTTTTTCTGTTGTTTCTTCAGTTTAGAGGTCTTGGTTATTGAGCTGAAATCCTAGTTTTTGAGAACTCTAAATTCTAATGCTTTAGGAGTTGTGTGTATATCATGTGTACTTAATGGTTCTTCCCTTTTTCAATAAGTTTTTGTTACTTATAAAAAAAGTGTTGGTCTAACATGTGGAGTAACATGATTTTCTGAAAGGTTGACGCGCTACAAAGGTTTTAAGGAAGGGCAGTCAAGGATTCTTGTAGCCACCGATTTGGTTGGTAGGGGGATAGACATTGAACGTGTTAACATTGTCATCAATTATGACATGCCAGATTCAGCAGACACTTATCTGCACAGGGTAGGTACAAAGTAATTATGATCATTTATCTGATATTGTTTCTTTTACATTGTCATTCCTGAGATTTCTGGCTTCTTCTAACAGGTTGGTAGAGCTGGTAGGTTCGGCACCAAAGGGCTTGCAATTACGTTTGTTTCATCTGCTTCTGATTCGGAGGTTCTCAATAATGTATGGCATCCAGTATTTTACATTTTATTGTTTTGTTGCTCAAATGTTGGTGGATCTAATTTTCTTTGGTTGGATGGTTGCAGGTTCAGATGAGGTTTGAGGTGGATATAAAAGAACTTCCTGAACAGATTGATACCTCTACATACAGTAAGTCTCTCATGCGTGTTAATGGTTCCATCCATTTTTCATTTATTTGAACCCAGCTCTACATTAGTTATTAGATGAGGGTATATTGGAACCTATTTGGCAATTTGGATTTCAATTATAGTTATACGGTTTGGTGTGACACAAGTCTTTTCATTTAGGTTGGGTTTGCGTGTTTGCTAGCATGAATTGTATTTTTCAATAAATTATACCAAATTCTGCCTTTTGTGTGCGCTTTCCCATTGTACGAGGGAAAGATGCTGATGGACATTTTATCAATCTCCACCCTGCCCATCACACCTTTCCGTAGTAGCTTGTAGTGTATCCCAGTTGATTTCATGACCTAGAAGTATCTCTCTCTTTTTAATATACGTGAATTAGCCAATTTATTCTTTGTGTTTTATTTTCCATTTTGTTAGTTCTATGAATTGAATGTTGGCATTTTGCCTTACTGTTGTAGCATTTTGTTAGTACACTTGTGTTTTATTTTTGCAAAAAAAGTCTTGCTAGGAGCTTATACTAACTGTTTAAAAACTTGTTATTTGTAGTGCCATCATAGGTTGATGTATCTACGTTGGAACCATCACTTGGATACAATTGGCGGGTGCGCTGCAGACCCTTTGTGTTTATGTTTCAAACTGATGTGAAACAATTGACTTGGGAAATGGCAGTTTCTTTGATCTGGTGTACTCTGCATTGGAGTTACTGTAGCATTTAAAAACTGTTGCTGGTCGCATAGCATGTGAGGATTTAGAGTTTATGCTATTAGGGCTTTGCACTAGTTGCTTTTTGTTTGCTGCATTGATTTGAAGTATTATGTATTAATCAGAGCTTCATTTTAATCATAGCTGGAGCTTAGAATAAAACTTGATGTCTTAGGATTACGAAAATTGTTAGCCCCATTATGATGCTTGCATTTAGAACTTGTCATCGGCCACCCTCTGCTTGTTTAAAAGCTGCATGTAATCAGAATCTGTATAATTGCTGGATCCTTTTTGAGTGCTCTCAAGGCTTTTGTTAGGTAAGAAAGAAGGGATACACAGAATGAAAACGAGGAGAGACTGATATTTTCTATTTCGAATGTTTGGTAGGAGTAGAAATGCTGATAGAACATGTTCTCTTTTCTTTACCTTTTGGGAAGATTGAAGATGTGGGGTTGAATAGAAATCAATCATTTATATTTATTTTCATTTTGATTTTACAAAACAAAAGAAAATTATTCCATTTTTTTTCCCTTCCGTTCTCATACTTTTCAACTGTTCGGTCTAATCGAGTTGGGCTTGTGGCCATTATATATAGGTATGTTGTGGTGCTGGCCCGTGTTCTAGAACTCTCTTGGGGAACTTGAATGATCAGCCCCTGAAGAAATTTTTGATACACGATTTGTTAGTCCTCTAGTTGTTGCTTACTTCAAAATGCTTGGGAAACTATTTTGTAGTGTTTGTTTTGAAGTAAAATGTAAACATTTTTCTAGCTCACAGCCCATTGGATAAATGCAAATAATTAGAGCAAAATTTGGTCTATTTAGAGCTATTGAAACATCACCGTGATCTAGATCAGCTACGATAATCAGATCTACCCAGCCAAGCCACACATGAAACCATATCCTGAAACCCGTCAAACAACCCACCCATATCGTCTGTAAAGCCACCCGCCACTGGCAACAAGCCCAAACCATACGATACAATCCATCAACTCAAAAATCATCCAATCGCTAGATTTATCGCAATTCAACCCCAAAGAAAGCTTGATATAACCTCTTGAAACTCAACTTGAGAATCTTGGACTACAACCTCTAAAAACTTAACTTGAGAATTTTGGAGTAATTGAGTTAGCAAGTTTTTATTGGTTTTTATTTGTGTTCATTATTAGCATTACTTTTTTGCTTACTAGTATATATCACATCGGCAAGTGTCGAATTATTTGTCTTAGACTTTTGTCTCCTATTCTATTAGCCACCAAGTTGACCCATGTTGAAGTTAAGGCCCCAAACAGTTAAAATCTCCCATCTCCTAACACCACCCCCACACCCCACAGCGCCCCCCCCCCCCCCCAAAAAAAAACACCAACGCATCAGCCAACTAGTTTGACCTAACCCCAAAGTTGCTGGACCACCCAATCAATCTGCCCAACCCATCGGTATTTTTAGAGCATTTGAATTGTAACGCTAGAGCGAAGTAGCAGATTAAGTGGCCGAAGGTCATTATTTTGAACAAAATTTTCCAATAATTCAGAAGATAATTGGAGAATAATAAGTCATTTTCTCTGAGAAGTTAAAGATAATTTATTTTAGGTTTCCTAGGAAATATTCAGCCTTTATGTTTTAGTTCTCATAGACATATAAGTATTTTATTTTATTTCTAGTTTCTACGAGTCAAATTTGACTATGCTCTTGAAAATGTAATGTTTTAATTTTTATTTTTTTTTCCTATACTTAGAGGGTTGTTCTTAGCACTATAAAAAAGCTATTTTATTGGAATGAAGAGAATATAGAGGCTTTTTAGAAAATTAGCCTTTGTGTTTTTTAAAAAATGATTTTTTTCTAAATTAACTCTTACCCCTTGGGTAGATTCCTTTGAGTGGTGAGTTTTGGTTTATGTATCTCTTTGAGTAGTGATAATATGTATCTCATTGAGTGGTGAGCTAATTTAGTTATGTATCGTTAGCTAAATTCTTTTAGGTGATGATATTTGTATCCTTTTCAGTTTTGCTCTGGTCCTAAATTTATCTATCATTTGAATACTTGAATATTTTTCTTATTTTATATAACCATATATATATATATATATATATCTAGCCATCCTTCATTCATCATATCGGATAAGCTTGATTTACCTCATATTTTTATGGTATCACATCGGGAGAGCAAAATGCATATAAATATATTTTAGATGATTTTGTAGTAAAAAATTTCCAAAAATACAATCACATCTGATCATGCATTATAGTTCAAATTTGTACACATTGGTACAATATCATCTAAATGTAGATGATCACAGTAAATGTAAAAAGTAAGAATGCATATTTTATTCCACTGTACTAAAGAATAAAAAAAAAAAAAAAGACTATTGGGAACAAATAATAAAGACAGAATAAGAAATGAGTATTTAAATAGAGTGGTAAGAGGAGAATGAGATGTATTATTAAAGTAGTTATCTAAAATAGAAAAAGTAATCTTTTGGTGAGCTAATTTTTTTTTTCTTTAGTAACTTGATGTGAATGTTCCCACGTAATGAAGCTAAACTTTAATATCTCAAAAAATAAGGTTTTTGTTAACGAATATTGTAAGAACACTAATTAGGCATATTTAATACTTTATTAAACAACTACAATAAATTTGTATGTGTAAGACAATGAATAACTAACTCGTGTATTTTATTCTTTAAAAAAATGTGAACTATTACTCATTATTGAGTATTTGTTATTTTTTTTTAATCTATGTCCTTAAGGCAAGTACCCAAATATAATCTCAAAAATAATGCCTATAAACTTTAATATCTTACCAATATCTAAGACACCCAAATTGCAACCTCTTTATTGGGCGTCCCAAAATATAGAGTACACACAAATAAATTTCACACATCAAAATCGAAATTAAAATAATGCCTACCACTAAATTAATTCATTCTCTCAGTGTCAAAGATGTGTTTTGTGAAAAAGTTTGGATGATATGTATTACATCATGTGCAATTCACATGATTCACTTAATCCAACCAACCAATCGAGTGCTTATATATATATATATATATAAAACCAATCAAATGAGTCAAATGCATTTTACTTGCACATGACGAGACACATGTTATTTTTTGGTTGGAGCTCAAGGTTTCAAACATGTTTCTTTAAATAATACATATAGATATTCTTATAAATTGTTATTTAAACATTATTCTTTTTAGAGAAAATCTAGTACTATAACTTATCTTACAACTTTTTTGTCACAACTATTATGTAGCAAAGCGTAAGTGATGGAAGAAAAATAGTAAGTCTATGAATAAGATGCAAACAACCACTCACAGTTTGTCACATTAAAATTGTGACAAAAAATTGTGAAATAGTGTATAGTGTTAGTCTTTATTCTAACAAACGATTTAAGGTTGGGCTTATTTGCACAACACTAATAAATCAGCATTTTGGGCGTGACTCCAAAATGTGCATGTTTTTGCGTGACCCCTTCGTTAGCGTAATCAAACTCTCAATCTCATATCTCAAGCTCAACCGTCTCTCATTGTCAATGAAGTGCACCTTGAATTTTACCTGGTGTAGCTTGGACCAGCTCATGGATTTTGAATCTGTAGATATATTTGAACGGGAGGAATATTGGGAAGAAGAATTAGGGATCTGCTAAGTCTAGTAAATTCTTTACAAGTATTTTATTTTATTTGAATTTATACTAGAAAATTTGGAAGCTATTTATATTTTTTTTAAACATTGTTGAAATATTAATTAGAAAGCAAATAAATATGTGGAGATACATTCCAAACTCAAAAAAAAAAAAAAAAAAAGAGCTACAAGATTTTTACAACAATGTTACATATACCATAAATCTAGGAAAAAAAAAAAAAAAAAAACCCCAAAACCACTTCGCCTTTTTTTTTTTTTGAGCAAAAAACCACTTCGTGTTGAGTGATAAATCACACTACCTATATTAGTCACATGACTTGTTTAATTAGTTATATGATATGTTCAAATTTCATTAGGGTTTTTTTTTTTTTTTCAATAATATTGTATTCTTTTTTTCACATGAATTTTGAATCATACTTTACGGGAAATTATTAGGTCCATTGGGAGGATTGCTAATATGATTTTTCTAACCAATGGGACAATGCCATTTATGCAAATATGTGAGTGAGTTTCCTAATCAGTAGAAGGAATAAAAAAAAAAATATCAGGTGATATCATATTTGTATAAATAATAGCATTTTATTAGTTGGGAGGTTAAGAAAGACCACGTTAATAATTCTCCTGGTGAACCTAATAATTTCTCCTGCTTTACATATCATTGCTATTGACGTCACTTTTAATGTTTATTGATCACATATTGAGCATTGACATCTCAATAAATATGAAAAAAAAAAGTATAGACTTACTTAAATTTTTAAGAAGTGTTATATTTATAATATTTTTACAACATTTTTACAATAAATTTTAGATAATAAGATATTATTAATTATAATTTAATCCGCACCATCATTATTATTATTATTTATTTATTTTTTTAACCAGTAACAATCATTTCTCACATTCTTCCGATTCTTACTATTTAAGAGACAGATTTTTATTGCAGGCCAAAGACAAAGAGAAACATATTTTCTACTGCTTTTGATAGTTCATAGACAAAGAAAAAGTGAGAAAGAAAAGAGACAGAAAAGTTAAAGAGAGAAATGAGTAGTGGGGGTTTGGGTTCAGCAGCAGCTTCCCTACAAAGCTGCTTTTCACCAACCACCCGCAGATGTAGTAGTTATTGCTATGCACCCACCTCACTCATTCCTCGTACCTTGTCTTCCCCGAATCTCAAGCTCAAAGGTCTCAGATTTTCTGGACCCAAAGGAAATCGAATATACAGCAATAGCAGCAACAGAACTGGTGGTGCTGATGGTGGTTCTGCCTCTGGTATTACTATTAATTCCCATTACTTCTTTTCCTCAAATTTTATTTGTAGTAGAATGATAAAGACCCAATTTTTTATTGGTTGTTTTGAGGAGACTAGGCCCTTTAATTTGATAAAATGGACTACTTTGAGGGAGGCTAGACTAGCTAATAATTTGTAACTTAGAAATTCATGGGTTATGGCTGTTCTTAATTTATTGTCAATATCTGAATTTATTCATGACTGACTTATAATCTATCAATAAGACTAATCTCATTCCAAGCTAATTTATCTGAACAAAACATTTCTCATTAAATATGACCTTCAAGTGGTGACTTGTTATACTTATATCTAGTGGCCAGTGGGTCTCTTAGAAAAAGTTTTGGGATGAATAACTTGTTTCTAATTTCTATAATTCAACATAGAGAGAAGTTGGTGTTTCTTGTCTTTTCAATGATGATATCGAAGCTTGATGCAATGCACTTGTATAACACCTTGTATCTTCTTTTTGTAACAAATATATATTTTTTTTCATTGGGGATTGAAATTTAAAGGGGACCGAGAGGGTACCATTTGGGCTACAATTGTCTTGTAACAATTAGTTTAGAGTACTTTTTGTCACAAATTGTAATTGGCATATTTAAGAAAGCTTGGCTAATAGTTTGTTAAAGATTTTAGCCCAGAGTTACCAAGAATTAGTTAGAAAAAGTTTAGCGTAAGCCACACAACCTTGCATCTATAAATAGCAAAGTCAAGGCATTTGTAAAGGGTCTTTGAGAGGATTTAACAAATCATTCTGATTAGAACTGAATTTCCAAAAGTGATTTTGAAGAGTTGTTTCACTAGTTTCCCCCCTCTAAGCAACTTAACATCCATCCCATTCCCTCATTGTTTGAGATTTGCTTCCAACCACTTTAGAATTGCTCTTAGAATATATTCTCTATAGAATAATTTCAGCTGAGGGAGTAGTTTTGGTTTTGGCTACCATTGTAATTTTCTTCCTCCCTTTGTAACTATACAGGTTTGATATTAATTTTCTGCTTAATTTTTTTGTGTAATATGTGAAATATGCTTTGGTTCTCATCGTATTCTTCTTTATGGAAATTGAGTTTTATATAAATTTGGAGCTAGAAAGTCTTGAAGTTGCAAAGGATGAACTTTGAAGTTGGTAGACGAGGTCATGAAATTGGCTATTGGCTAATGCTAATAAGAAATGGGAAGGCTAGCAGATCATTATGGAGGCAATGGATGGATTTCAAAATGATCTAACAAAAGTTCCATAAATCGCTTCTCATCAGGGAAATCATGGAATTTTGGTTAAGCACAGGCGTAGTGAATGTGCGCTTCATGAAATCAGCGATCTCTCTGGGGAAAGTAGGAAACTGCTAAGGTGTTTTGAACATAGCTTATGTGAATAAAAAACTCTTATTCCAGTGAATGAATTTCTTTTGGTGCAATTGTGGGTGAGATAAATTTGAACTAATTCTTGCTAGCAACCAGTTAGTTTAGGCTTTACTACAAATTTGGACTTTAAATTACCCTTAAGCTATACTGATGAAGCTTGGGTTGGTTCATGCATTTTTCATGATGCAACTCTGGTGACTTGTGATCATAATGAAAAGGGAATATATGAATGCTGAATTTATTGTATATGTACTATCTGATTTGAGGGAAGCTTGCTTGGAGAGTAGAACCTTAAAGGCATTGATCCTAGGCACAGCTAAATTGCAAAAGTAACTCTTGAAGTTTTGGACATTTCTAGACTTGCTGATGGGCTGCCAACACTGAGTCTGCTGATGATTGAGGTTAGGTGGTATATATTTAACTAAAGTGTGTGACTTACTTTAGAATATATTTCTTGAACCAAAACAGAATTCTTTTGACGGGGTTAATAGAATAAATGCATCTTCATTTTGGTTTTCAGAGTCCAGGGGCACAAAAAAGTACAAGTTATTGTCTCAAGATGGCCTGTTGTTCCACTCAACCACAAAGTGGCTCACTTTCGTGATTCAAGAAACTATCTCTCTAACAAGTGCCTTTGTAGGGAATAACCTCTAGGATGTTCTGTATAAGATTTTGTGATATTACCTGCCAGGGCCATGAAAAGCATTTGTCATTTGTAGGTTATTCTAGCTTCTCTATCACTTTTGTCTTACTTTCTCATTTTTGATGGAAGGATCATCTTAACAGTGTGAATTTATCTTTTCTTGATTTCTTAGATTCTTGTAACTTTCGTCTTGATTGTTTCAACCCTTGTACACTCCCTGTGTACTAGGGTGTTCCCCTTTTTTTGACATCAATAAACTTATTACTTATAAAAAAAAAAAACAGTGTGAATTTATACATGGAATATTATAGCTGGAAAGAAATTCATTGAATTAGTAATTTGGGACATCTTTGTGAGAAGGCCTACTAGGAACATTTCTACACATTCCTTTTCTAATTAAAAACGGGAACTGATCTAGCAGATTTTGATGACATGAATAATTAATATCTGTTAAGTCCAACCCATGATATGTGCAGTTTAAAAATTTCTTTATTGGTTTTGGAATCCCGCATTGGCTAGTCAAATAAAAAGAAGGGGCACTAATCCTATTAAAAGAGTTAATCCCACATTGAAAAGAAAAGTAGGGAGGTGTTCTAGTCCCTATAAATAGAGTGGTAGTGCATCTTTGTTTAAGGTGTGAGAGTTACAAGTAAAGTTTTTTCTTGTGAGAGAGTTAAGGACTAAGTTTTGTCTTGTGAGGTAGCATGAGGGAGCTTTTGGGTGTGTTAGGGGTTTGGGTTAGTTTTTGTGAAAGTTAGTGAGACTTTTTGAGTGTGGTTGTAATCCTTATTATTGATAGTGGAATTTTTGTTGGCGTTGCCTGTAGGCGTAGGCATAGAGTTTGCCAAACCATGTTAAATTGTGTGTTACTGTTGTGGTGCTTGCTATATTATTGTTTTGCATTTTACAACAATATCCTTTGCCTCTCTTTTCAATTTTCATTTCTTCACTTGCCAGTATACTTTTTTTTAAAATTTTTTTTGGCATTTGCGTGTGTGTGAGATTTTGTTTTATTATTATTATTATTTTTGGGTGGTTTTTTTGGGGGGGGGGGGTGTTAGTGTTACAGACCTTACCAATTTGTGTTTCATGATGTGATGCAGAACATTATTTTCTATTCTACATATACCATCTCTAGCCCATACATGGAGAGATTTTTCTTTGATAAAGTGTGTGATTCACTTTACCTGAAGAGAGTTAGTGATGGACGAAAGAAGGAAACTTAGACTTATTGAAAAAAGTTTGCTAAAAAATGTTGCTGATCTTTTATATTACATTTCTAATATAGAATATCACTTCCTTTATTATCTCTGTAATGACTAATGAGTGAGTTACTCATTCTCAATCTTGTAGGTGATAGTGACAGCAGAGGTGTTCTGGATGCATTTTTCTTGGGAAAAGCTCTAGCGGAAGCCTTAAATGAACGTATTGAGTCTACAGTTGGAGAGTTTTTGAGTGCAGTTGGTAGGCTGCAAGCTGAGCAACAAAGCCAAATACAGGACTTCCAGGTAGTGGGCAATTCAAACTGCAGTAGATTCTCTTTAGTCTTTAGATTCCTTTCTGGTTTTAAGCTACTTTCTACGTCATTTTACTTTCTTTCTTTTCAATACTAGCTTTGTTTACAGTGTAAATCTTGTGGAAGATCACATATATGCTGATTTCTATTGCAGACAAGTTAAAAGAGGTACTTTATAAAAAAAGATAAGTTAAAAGAGGTAGTAACTATGTAAAAGCTTCTCTGTCTTTATTAAAGAAATTTAACACTTTTCCACCAAATATATTGTTGTAAATCAAAATTAAAAATCACAATTGTGCCTATCTTTGGACAAAGCTGCATAGCATGGTGACTGTAATATTGTTATGTGGCAAGCAATCAGTACTTTTAGCTAAATTATGAAAAGCGGCATGTAGAAATGATGAAAGAATCCAATTTAAATAATCTTGATGAACTCGATTGTTATTATCATTCACTCATTCTTGTGCTGCAAAAAGTAGGATTTTCTAAAACCTTTTTTAGAATCTACTTTCCAAATCAAATGGAACTTTGTTTGTAAATCTAGTATTATAATATGCCAAATGAAGAGCTCTCTGTGTCCCTCTCTCTTAGGAGTTGGTAGGGATGACCATGGATCAGGTTTGGGTTGGGTATACCCGTACCTGACCCGAATATTTTACTTATGGATACCCGGATCCCAATACTTGTTAAGCACCTGTACCTGATTTCTACCCAGATTTTTACCCACGGTAATGGGTACCCAAACTGACCCTACTCAAAGTTGTCGGGCATTTTACAAAATGTCATGGGTAAATATAATTAGGTGGGTTTTATCTGAAATTATCAGGTTGGGTTTGGGTATTACCCAAATTTGATCCACACCAAAAAAAAAAGGGAAAAGAAAAAAGAAAACCCGCAAAACACACCAATTCCCAAATCAGTTTCAGCCTTTCTAATCTCTGCATTGCTTTGCTTTGTTCCTCTTGTTCCCAATCCAACTGCTCTAATACCATTCCCAATCTGAGCTGCTCTATTTCCAGTTCCCTTCCCAGTCTCACATAGCTCTTCAGTTTCAGATTTTCGGTGGTAAGTTTTTTTCATGGGTTTCCTTCAAAGTTCATGCACTTAAGCCGAAAATGTAAGTGGATTTTGTTTCAATCTGCGGATGGTGCACAAAGTTAACAGATAATAAGATCTTCAGTGTGTATGAAGTTTCTAGATTGTTCTGAACTTTCACTAGGGATTGGTGAACACTATTGGATTCAGAATGTTTGATAATAGCCATATGTGGGGAAATACTTAGGTTGTTGTTGCATAGATCCCGTTTGCCATAGGCCTATCTATTATTTGGAAAATGTTTCGCTCTTTGATTTTATAAATGGAATTAAAAGTCCTTTGGTCCAGGGGAATCATGAAGAACAATGATCAGTTGTTGCATAGACCCCATTTCCCATATGCCTATCTCTTATTTGGAAAATGTTTAGTTCTTTGATTTTATAAATGGTATTAAAACTCCTTTGGTCCAGGAGAATCATGAACAATGATTTATCGAATTTACTTGGGGCACATTTTTCTTAATTTGCAATGGAAGCTTAAAACCTTTCATTATGGCATATCTGTTCTTTGGGTACTAGATCCAATCCATCACTGCTTTAAAAGGTGAATATTTCATTCATTGATGATATGCAGGAAGATGTGTTGGAAAGAGCCAAAAAAGCTAAGGAGAAAGCAGCACGGGAGGCAATGGAGGCACAAGGACTAATTCCGAAGTCTACTATAGTAGATACAACACCAGCAACTGATAGTGTTGATTCTGTTACTGCATCATCAACGGTCAGTGAGATTAGTGCTGCAAATCCATCCTCATTGTCGAGTCCGACTACCCCCATGTCCCAGCCAGATAGAGGTCCTGCCGATAAGCAGGAACCTGCTTTAGGGGTGTCAAATGATGACTGATTTATGAGTATATCCTATTCTAGAATATGATACAATAAATTTGTCTTGTGATATAGTTCACCCCCACTTTTAATAATTGTCTAGTCCACTAAATACCTACTCAAGTTCGATTATGCGAAAAGAATGGGCCAAACACATGAGGAACTCAATGAATCTGATCAGCTATCTATACTAGTTGGTTTTTATACTAAAATTCTCACCATGCTAAGGTTGGGTTTAATACTATTTGAGATTGTATTCTGTTGGAATGCATCCTAGTAGTAGAATACATTTTTCAGAGTGTACTGACAGATTGTATTATGTTTAAATTTATTTTGATAAATTGCGTTCGGTATTATGTTTGAACTTTTATTAAAAAGTAAAGTAATTATGCTAATTGAAATTGTTTTACTTTAATAAGAAGTGTAGAATGCGCTTTCCTACATTAATACATTTTTTAATAGGATGACTATAGTAACAATAAATTAATAGACTGTTATAAAAAAATTATGCACAAAATTCACATACATTATAATATATATCTATTACATAAATTTCCCAAAATAAAGATTTAAATATTAATAGCTACTTAAACACAATTACCATTAATAAGGGAAATAATAATAACAAAAGTGTTCATTAGACATTTTGCTTGTGTTCTTCCCCTAGATAACTCTCATGGTACTCTTCATATGCAAGTGCGTCACCTATTTAAGCACACTCCAAATACACAAAATTGATCGACGCTAAACAATGTGAAGAAAAAACACTTACGGGGGACAATGTGAAGATAAAACACTAATGGGGTATTTGGTTTGCATGATGTTTGGTTCGCATGATGTTAGATTGCAGTATAATCTATATTTTTTTGAGCTTACAGTGTGCCAATTTTTCTTCAACAACGAAACAAGGAAGTTGACACTCATTTGCACGTTCTGGAAGATCTGCTTTCTTCCATTCTGCAATTCCCAACAGCAACACTCATACAAAGAACCTTCTTAAGTTTAAACTACACCATTGCTTTTGTTTCATTAAAATTCGACTCCAGGAATTCCTGCCGACTCACCAGTGTCGGAAACTTACCTATATTCAAACCCTTCAAAATAATCTAGTAGTCAAACTAAATGCCACTGTTTGGGAAGCGCGTTTCCCAGAGGAAGCGTTTTTTTTTTTTTTTTAGTGGGTCACATGCACTGTTCACAGGATTTACAAATATCTTCAGTAACTTTTTCTTCAAAACTGGGTCGCACAGCACTTTTCACACATTTAAAAATTACTTTGCTACAGTGTTTTCAATTTTCAGCAATAAGCGGTATCTAAACAGACCATAAATCACAGCGAATGTATAATGATAATCAAACAAACAAGTCTAAGTTGGAGACCAAAGGGTGGGAAAAGACTCTGCAAGTATCTGAGCATTCCAAATTTTCAGAATATAAACCGGTGCTCCAGTAAAGGAAATGCAGAGCATCAAATTAAGAGTGTCTTCAAAAGATTTCTGAAATAACCAAAGAAAAAGTGAAGATGGTGAAGTCACAAACTAAACAAAATTTTTTATAGCCCCTGCCTTAGGCCTATAAATAACAGTTCTTGAATACTTCAGAGTTTGATTCTAGTAGAATTTCGAAACTTTTGAGTCTATCCCTTGAGACTAATGAAGGTCTCTATTTATAGGAGTCTTGAGAAGGTTTAAAGACAGTTAATTTTGATTAACGACATGTGTTATAACTTAAATGATGGGACTTTGTAAGTCTTGTTCTTCAAGGGATACAAGACATCACTTGATTTGCTCAGACATCAACACATGACAATATGTAATTAGACTGCTTGTGCCACTTTAAATTAAGACCTTGACATGCGTTGATATGTGATTGACTCTTGAATATTCTTTGTATTAATTTTCATTTAGTGACACTTATTTCCGTTAGTTTCTAAATGACAATAGTGAGATATACTTAGCATGTCGCACTTTGTAGTTGGCTGTACTATATATACACTTAATAGTATGACGTGACAACTCATACATAATGGCGTGAAGGCTAGTGTCTCCACGCTATAGCACACCTATCACTAACATTATCTTTTGCAGGAATAACTCTCCCAAAATGGATTTGCTCCAAAAAAAGGAAAAAAGAAAAAAGATGGGCCCATACTTTGAAAGATGGATAAAACTATAACTACAACATTTTTACAACAATTTCTGCTTGAAAATTTGGTGTGATTGGAGAGGTACTAGCCGTTGCCTTTTTGTTTTGGATTATGGTATATTAGCAGATACGTCTTGAAATTATTATTTTTTCCTTACTAGTTCTGTTTGGCTTGAACCATTTTTTTTAGTTGGTATGCCACTTGGCACTTTGTTATGTTAGAAAATTTGGGCTTAATAAATCCAAACAATGAATAAAAGTTTGATAAACCAAAACTTAGAGGCATGAATCTCCTTCCTTACACAATTAATATTTGTCCCCATTAAAATGATTTTAAAGGGTTCTAGCTAATTTGTTCCTAGGATACAACTAAACTAAAAATTCTTCAAGTAACATTTTTCAAAGAATTCTTGTGAATTTCTATGTAATAGTGAAGAGAGTCTTTCTTAACATAAATATGGATCACTATTTATAGATAAGGAGGTGTGGCCCTTCAATAGGCACCTTTGAAGAGACACCTTAATTAGATGTTCTTCATTACATATTAAAAATTCTAATCTTGATTATTGTTTTCTTCAATACAGGCCTGACAATTGACTCCTCTTGTACACAATTAGCAACATCTATCTCTTATTCTTCATTCGGTATTATACATACCTTGTTTCAAATTTTTTATTTTCTTAACCTTTGTATTTACTATATGGGTTTGCTTTGATCGTCTATCATTGTTTGCAAAAGCTTGAATTCCATAATCAAACTTGCTGCAAGGTGAGGCCAACTCCTTCTTCTTCCTCGTGTTTTTTATTTATTAATTTTTCAATAGTCGCCACCTCTTTGGCTATAGAAGAAGACCCTCTTCTGCCCGAGTAACTCCACCTCTGCCCAAAAAACGTTGTAGAATACAATCTTTTGTAGACCCTCTTCCCGTTTTTTGTAGTGAATACAATCTTTGCTTCCATCTTAGTTAACTGGACAGACATGAAACCTGTTCATCATAGAATAAGTTTAGACCTTCTTTGTTCAGTCCTTTAATGTCACTTTCCATACCTTGGACCCAGCTCCACTAAACAAATTTTTGTTGTTGTTATGCAACCTATATTTTGTTTTGTTTTTTTGTTTTTGTTTTTGCTACTAGCAACTAGTCTCTGCCTGTTGTTGATTACCCCTTGTTCCTTCTGATTTTAACGGCATATTTCACAACTTCGAACAAACATTGATTATTTTCTCGAATTTATGTTCTCGTTCTCAAATTTTCCCATACAGGGTCTTTTTTTGTTTGTTTGTTTTTATTTTTTCCTCTACTCGCAGCTCCTCCAATATGTGTTAGAACTTAGAACCATGGATAATTTATTTTTTTCTCCAATGCAGGAGTGATATTGCATGCGATTTTCATCTTGTAAGACAAGAATGTTGCGACAAGATTTCCATCACTATAGTTGCCAATGGTTAGCTCAGAAACTCCCTGCCAGACGAATGTTCATATAGTGATGTTCGAATGTTTTTACAGAGACATTCCCCTTCACATAGATGTTCTGACAGTGACGTTTACCATAGAAGAAAATTCTTGGTTTATTTTCAAATGATGTGGTTGAAAAAGGATTATCCTTGCTTACCCTAAAGCCCCTTATTGGTTTGGTTTTGAAAAGGGAAGGGCCTGAACTTAAGAATCCTATGTGCGACACATCTCAGAGATTTTAATTTCTCCTTCTAGGGAATGGTCTTTGCGCACCACACATTTATAAGAATACACCTGAGTTAAGTTCTATGACGAGTCGTCACATTATTTCTGGTAAAACATGTTAGGGTAAAGTTTTCAAAATCAATGGCGAGTTTGGCTACGTACATACCCTACTACTGGGAATGGCTTGGGTATGTACTTTCTTGAAGTGAGAAAATTATTCACAAGGCTTATATCTTTGAGGCAATCGTTGCATCTTTATACATATGATTGTAATGTCGAGGTCATTCGTGCATCTATGAGCCTGAGGTATGGTGTCCATGCACCAGCACTCAAAATACTCCTCCAGGCAAGATGTTTATCTTTTTTTGGGACTCGTATCAATTTCACAGGTTCTTTATCTTGGCTTTTAAATTTTATGTTTATTTTTATTAATGATGAAGTCTCTAAAGAGATGAGAGTACTAATTTGTTGCTTTCCATATCATAGCAAGAAAGAATGGAAGCTGAGTGTTTTTGTGGATGATTGGATTGCCTTAGCCGCCTTCCTATCTTGTTGGATCTGCACGTTTGTGTTTCCGAGTGAATATCTTCACTCAAAAACACAAACGTGTAGAGCCAGCAAGACAAAAAGGTGGCTTAGGATGACATGCTTTCTTTTGCCTTTGAGTAGTTGGCTTTGTGTATTCTGAGTTCCCTTTGAACTAGAAGGCAATCCAATCATCCACCAGAACATGCGGCTTTCCTTCTTTTTGATGGAAAGCAGTAAATAAGTACTCAGCTCTTTGGGATGACTCTACTTCTCTCATTGTGTCTAGTCAATTTTTCATATAAAAGGAATGGCTCACTTCATCATAAGAAAAGGCTAATGACAAGAGTCACTAAATAGATATAAGTTCCAAAGAGATACACATCTCTCCTAGAGGAGTATATAGAGGGTTGGTGCTTGGACACCATGCCTCACAAAATGCACGAATGACATCAACATTAATTATGATCATATGTGTATATGAGCCATGTGAATAATTATCTCACATCGAGAAAGGACATCCTCAAGCCATTCCCTGTATTAGGGTATGTAGCCAAACTCACTATTGATCTTGAAAACTGCACTCTAACGTGCACCAGAAATAATGTGATGACCAAGAGTCGTCATATATAGTATCGTACAATGGAGATCGAGTATTTGCCTCTTGCAAAAATGCCGAGGGAAAGTCTAGCTGCATCATATCTGAAGTGCCTTGCTTAACCGACAACGTTACCATTGAATGCTATTGATGATTGTGATATTGAAAGTGGAATATTTGCCTCTACAAATAATGTCCATCGAAGATGAAGTTGTGCTATGTCTACTGTGCCTTGCCTTCTATACTTAACCATGTTCTAACTCCCAAAATCATAATTTTGAGTTCTCTCTTTTTTTTTTTTTGTTTTTTTTTTTCATCCTCACGATCATTGATGTAATGCATGCAAATGAGAGAACCAAAAATTAAGTAATAAACATAAATCTATTTACCCTTCCAATGATAAATCAACGGCATGAGAATCTTGGGCAGTATGATTTTGACAAAATGAAATTCACCAAATGCAGGACTCTCTAAGCTATTCCAGTACAACTGTCCAAACAAAAAAAAAAAAAAAAGCTATTCCTGTACAATATTAATTTTTCTTACATTTTAGTAGCTATGTGCCGATAACTTGGGCCATACGTCCAGCGAATGGAGAGAGAGAGAGAGAGAGAGAGAGTTATCTATGCATTAGATTCTTTTCCAAGTTAAATTCTTTTGGTTTAGTTTGAAAGTTACTTTGTTGTACTTTTGAAACCTATATTAATAGTGTGATCACTTTGATTTTTATGAATAATGGCGAGATGTGTTATCTATGCATTAGATTTTTTTCCAAGTTAAATTCTTTTGGGTTAGTTTGAAAGTTAGTTTGTTGTACTTTTGAAACTTATATTAATAGTGTGATCACTTTGATTTTTATGAATAATGGTGAGACCCTGAATGAGTTGCATCACAATTTATAGAATTGAGTTCAAGTTACATTTGATGTAATTTTAAGGAATATTACACCACTCAATATTTTTTAATTGAATGTAAATTTTAACAAATCTACCGTTAGATTATATCATCTTCATATATTCTCTATGCTTGCAAAATTTCAAGGTGATTAAAGATTAATAGTCATGTCATCAATTAATTGTTTAAATTCAAATTTTTATAGTCTAAAATAAAGCATAAAAGATGAGTTTATTGATCGAATGGTAAATAGCATCCAATTGATATGAAAATTGGCATGAATGTTAAGAATATATAGAATATGTAATTCAACGGTGAGATTTTCAAAATATGAATTCTATAACAAATTATTGGGCGGTGTAACATTACTTAGAGTTATACTGGGTATAACTTGAATTGAAGATATATATATATATATATATATTCTTGGAAATTGGAACCATCACAAAGCTTAAAAGAAAATAGTTTCACACACAATAAGTAGCCCCAAAAATGTTTCAAAATCAAGGAAGTCAATTTTGTACCATATCAACCGATACAACCTATATTCTTCGTTTTAGTACCTAAGTTGGTACAAAAATAATTCTATTTTGTCCCCGTTCATATTGGGTTGTTTCGGATTGAGAAAAAAAATTGGGTTTCAAATCTAATAATCACTCTCTCCTCTCCTAGTAACTTAATGACTCAATGTCGCGTACGTAACTACTGTTATTAGCATGTTGTTGTTGTCCTTAGATCCCTTTAACTTTTCTTAAACTTAAATAATTTTCTAAAATTCTTAACTAGGAGAACTAAGTTTTCCTTAGCAGCATCATCATCAATGGATGAGTAAGAGTCTTATTACTTAACAATTTTCAGGGTTATGGACTTGTTTTTCCTATTGAGGGAAAGGGTTAATTCATAAGTGTTAGGGTTATATTTTATTGTAATTGGCTGATCATTTGATAAAATGCATTTTACTTATAATTGGGTAGATCTAAGATGAGTTTAGTACTTCAAGAAACATGTTTTTCAAGTCAAGTATTAAAGAAATGAAGATTGATCTAAGAAACAAGTGAAGAAAAGCTGTTCACTAAGTCTCAACAGATAATTCGACAGAAGCCTACTATCGAGATTTAATGTGAAGCTCGATAGATAGCTCAACTACAACTCGATTTATCGAGAACTATGATTTTAGAATTTTCAGATTTGAAATTCGGTCCAGTCTTGTGCAATTGTTTAGGGTTTCTTTTCTTACAACCCTAGACATATATACGGCTTATTTTAAGAGCTGTCACACACGGATACAGAGACCAAGGTACTTATTTTCTTTGTGAGAAGTTACTATGTTTGTACGTCATAGGGTTTTGTAACTAAGTGCTTCTTGATCTTTATTGTTGATGAAGTAAAGAACTTTGTAACCAACAATATCTGTTCAAGTTGCTGGAGTTAGTTACGTGCTGGGATTTGTGCAAAATGTTAGTCACAAATTGGAGGTTTGTGCATCAAAGGAAAGAAGACAACTATAAGATCAAGTTTAATTGGATATTGGGGGCGAAGATTCAACTATAGGTTGGTATTTCGGGATAGGCCAGGGTAGTTGGTAAGATTCTTTATGCTTGTAATCGCATGATTGTTGATTAGTGAATTCTTGGGAGCGGTGACCTTAAAATTACTCGGTGGGGTTTTTGTCTTGCGAGATTTTCCTCATTTGTCAACAAGTCACCGTGTCTAATTTATTTTCCGCTGCACTTAGTATTTTTGGTGATTTGTTGGTGCTTTCACCATTTGCATGAAATTGAACCTAATTAATTAACTTGGGTAGTTGAATAAATTAACTAGGGTCAAGTTATCTTAACCCAACAATAAGTTTGTAAAGACCCTACAAGTTCATCCACTTTAAGAGATTCTAAGTCTTTGCTCTCTTTTATGATAGTGAACTTTGGACAGAATCTTATATAGGAAAAGATCTTAAAACTTTCCTACCCATCTCAGTCTCGTTGATCTTCTCACCTAGATTGAATGTTGAATTCACTATATCATTCAATTTCGCATAAAACTCGTTAAAGCTTTTGTCTTCTTCCATCTTAAAGGCTTCAAACTTGGTGATTAACATAAGGAGTTTAGAGTTTTTAACCACTTTAGTACCTTCATGAGAAGTTTCTAGAATATATTATTTTAGTAGAAATCCTTTAAAACTCATCTAGGTAGATTGCATTGTAACTTACATTCAAAGCCTTATTATTAAAGTTAGATTTAGCTATTTGTTCTTTGTTCCACTGCTTAATGGGTGTTTCTGGTTTGGTGCACCCTTATTCAATGGCTAACCAAACTCAGTAATCGATGGATATTAGGAATGCATGCATGTGAACCTTCCAATCTGAATGATTATTGTTATCAAAGTATGGCGGGACAGTCAACAATTGTGCTTTGAAGTGAACTTTGGACAGAATCTTATATAGGAAAAGATCTTAAAACTTTCCTACCCATCTCAGTCTCGTTGATCTTCTCACCTAGATTGAATGTTGAATTCACTATATCATTCAATTTCGCATAAAACTCGTTAAAGCTTTTGTCTTCTTCCATCTTAAAGGCTTCAAACTTGGTGATTAACATAAGGAGTTTAGAGTTTTTAACCACTTTAGTACCTTCATGAGAAGTTTCTAGAATATATTATTTTAGTAGAAATCCTTTAAAACTCATCTAGGTAGATTGCATTGTAACTTACATTCAAAGCCTTATTATTAAAGTTAGATTTAGCTATTTGTTCTTTGTTCCACTGCTTAATGGGTGTTTCTGGTTTGGTGCACCCTTATTCAATGGCTAACCAAACTCAGTAATCGATGGATATTAGGAATGCATGCATGTGAACCTTCCAATCTGAATGATTATTGTTATCAAAGTATGGCGGGACAGTCAACAATTGTGCTTTGAATATGACATATTTGGGTCAAGGATCACATAGAGGAAATAAATCCAAATAACGCGAACGAAAGCTCTAATACCAGTTGAAAATTACGGTTTTTAGACCCCCTAAACATGATTTACTAACAATTTTATTAATTTTACAATTAGTAGTCCAAATAGTTAATTTTCCAATTACAATTATGATATGGATAAGGCTGTAATAAAAAAAAATCACAAGAACAACCACACACTTGAGAATTGAGATAAGGGATTGTCCAACGAAGTTAAAACTTAATTGGAAAAAACACTCATGGGCCTAGCCCAGCTCACCAAATCCACCAGAAAAGAAGTTGCTATAGAAGCAAACTTACAAGACCTCCAGTACATGTAATCAGACACTAGATCTGATCTCCTTGCTCCTATTGCAACTGCTAATCCAACCTGTGTCTTCACAATAATCCAACGCTACAAGTCTATCACCAATCACAAAACCAATTTCTTGGTTACTTTAAGGCCATTTGAAGACTTTCGTCTTCTTTGCGGTTTCACAAGGTAGTCTAATACACTTAGGGCATGTTTGGTAGACAATAATAGGCGTTGTAATGTAATAGTTATTCCTATGGTTTAGTTATTCTTTAGTTTGGTTATGTTTTTGTTACAAGGAATAATAATTCTTTATAAATAGCTATTCTTCAAAATGAGGAATAACTATTCCTCTTTAAAATATGGTATTAGTTATTCCTTCGTAAGTACAATATTTCAAAACTTAATATATTTCTAAATAAATAAACTTTCCATATATATCTAACAATTGTAAAAATAAAAAAAATCATAAAAAATAACACATATCTCTTTTAAATTTAAAAATAACAATTTTTAAAGAGATATAATTGTATAAGTAAGATATTTCTTAAAATAAATGTTAAGTTTCATTCTAATGTTATAACTCACAGCCAAACTAATGAATATGTTTAGTTATTACATTACAATACACTTTATTACTAGTAATAAAGATTACAATTTCAGTCGTAATTTCTATTCAGTGTACTAAATGTACCCTTAGGGTCTGCTTGAAAACAATTTATTTAGTTGAAACTAAAAACTTTTTGCTAAAAGTATATATAAAAAAAAAAGTTAACAACTAGCTAAATAATACAATGGAACCCAATTTAGTGTAATGAGATCCATAAATAGTACCAAAAAGAAACTAAAAACTCAAATAAGCTGAGTTTTTCATCACATCCCAAACAAACACTTAGTAGGTGATCTTAGAATTTGTGTGAAAATCCCCTCTCAAGAATAATTCAATTAGAGAGGGTTGGGAGACAAAGAAAATGTTCAATAGATTTTTATGTGTATTTTGGTAGTTGTCTTCTTTCCTTTTAGACCAAGGTTGACATAGGATTTTTATATGTATAGGGTTCATTCGGGCTAGAACTAGTCACAAAATTGACCCTGAAGAGAATCTACTGAGACAAGGTTTTGGTTGACCGAAATTCTATTGAGACTCTGTCGAGAGTTTCTATTTGGATCTTGCATGACTAATACTTTAGTTTCACATGATCGAGCTTAATCTTCGCAATACCAAGCTTGTCTTTCTTGCATAGTGAACAATATCTTCAACTTTAGCCTTTACTACTTTGTACATTATAATATGAAAGCCTAACAATGATATATAAATTTATCATGAATTTAGCTAACATCTAACTCCTAACACATTTAGTACACCACAAGAAACTAAATTTTTTTTAGGCCTAAAACATGTTTTACTCCTTCAAGAACTCTCACAAGTCACAACCCTATCAAACATCTTAATCTTCACAATTTAAAGTTTATGCGGATCAACCATTCTTTCTTTGGACATATATGGTAGGATCATGTAGAATGCAAAATTCATGATTCTAAATAAAGATTTTACTTGATGGGATTGAAAGTAGGTTTGCATCAACTTCATCGTATTTTGATTTTCCTTATACAATCCCGACTGGTTTTAAGAGCTTATTTTCATTATTCCTTTCCTTCAGGTAATGTTTGGTTCTTTGCACTAACTTTTGCAGTCCCCTATGATGTGGCAGTAGTGATATTCGATGTCTTTCAAACAAAATATTGGCTTCCATTCGACTTGCTCACTGATACACCAAAAGTGCACCTGGTGCATTTTATTTAAACCACGTTAGCATTTAGGTTCACAAATTGTAGTGGCAATAAGGATTAGAATGTCATTCATAGTCAAACTTTTGACTCTCTGTGAAATTAAGAGAGAATATAGTAAAAAGAGCCATAGATGGGAAGTTCATAAAAGCATGAGGAGTGATATTAGTTGCACTGTGACTACTTCTAAACTTTAGTAGTGAAAAATACCTCTGAGGGCATGCAATCACGTGAAGGAAATTAGGATTATGTGCAAATTATGCTGACTTCTTTTGAAATAGTTTCTTTTGCGTGTAACACGTTTTACCGTAGATTTTATATGCCAAAACTTACCATATAATGACCCATCTTAGTTTATATAATACAATCATTCATCCACATACAGACACATTCTTAGGTTTTTTCAGTAACAGTAGCTTCTGCTATTCATTCTATTAAGATTTTGCCTTTTTGTTTATTTACCTACACATTCTCATGATGGCCTCAATTAGCCTTGAGGAGCTCCACCTTTTTCACAAAATTGATAGAGAGATATTCTCTCGACTAGTTATGAAATTAGCCCGAGATCCAACGGAATCCTTGCTTGTCATGGCTGCATGGTTGTGGCTTGAAGAAAAGGGTTATCCCAACATTGTTGTAAAAATGGTGGAGATGCCTGATGCTACTGTAAATGCATTGGCAAACGAAGCTGTTTTATGTCTCAAGTGTCTAGATCCCAGCACTCCTTCTGCGGCACTAAGTGGTGGCATTCCCATCACTGCAAGGCTCATGGAAAGGGACATATCTCTACAACTGTTCAGGCAAAATAGATTCACTGCAACTACTGGGATCAAGAATTTTCTTAACACTATTTGTTGCCAAATTTTTACAGATATTTTGCAACAAGTTATGGCTGGCACTTCACAATCAACTTCGAACCAACCTTTTGATCTCCCTGGTTCTCCACACCCAATATTTGGTCCCATCACTATAGTACCAACAACTACACAGTGTGATTTTCCTACAGGAGAATTATGGGGTTGGCAAGCAACTGATTGTGCTTCGGAGGATGATAGGACAATCTTTTTGACATTTTCTCGGGGTTTTCCAGTGTTGGAAGAGGAAGTGAAGGAGCTTTTTACAAAAAAACATGGAGATTGTGTGGAGAGTGTGCAAATGGGGAATGCACCTTCCAATAATTCACAGCCCTTGTATGCTAAGATGGTTTTGCGTTCTGTTGAGAATGTTGATCGAATTTTGAGTGGACTCCACATTGCAAAATTTCGGATCAATGGGAAACACATATGGGCTAGAAAGTATGAACGTCGAGAATAGATTATCTAAGAGAGCCAAATTCAAAAAAGAAAAAAAAAATTGCATTTTCCTCTTCTTCTATATGGATATGTAATAACTCCTTAGTCCTAGGATGGGGTTTGGTGTTTCAAGTAGTTTTGTTATTGTCTTGCCCAGTGGTTGTTATTGTGGCTATTTTTATTTATTTGCTAATAGACTCTTTATGTTATTTTGCCCAAAAAAAAAAAAAAAAACCCAAAGAAAGAATTAAATTTTTATAATTCTTGTTCACTTGGAAATTTTCATACATTAATACTTTTTTTTTTTTTCCTCATGAGATATATTTTGTTAATTCAAATTAGAAGATCCAAACATCCCTATGGTCTGACAATAACCTGAAATGACAGCTTGTAATCAAAGGTCTAGGGTTGACTTCTCTAATTGATATACATATATCGGATGAACTAAAAAGAAAAAGAAAAAATAAAGAGAATTTTTTATACAACCCTTAAAATATGATTCCTATGGGTATCATTATAGTTTATTTCAACAGTTTTAATCTTAGTACATATTTTGTTTATTTATATTCATGAAGAAATGGTGTAGAATAAATCACTTGAAAACACAATGTAATAATAAAAGTCGATGTCATATCCTCATATAGATGTATTCCAATTGGTTAATATCTCTTCGTATTTTACAAGATATTTAAGATTTAAACTTCCTTCTTCATTGTAATTAAAGAATTATATTTATATATATATATATATATTACAAAAATTTGAAATTACATCATTTTTCATGACTAACTTCTTAAATAAATTTTTAGTTATTGTAATAAATTAGCAATATAAATAAAGATAAATTAAATTGTTGATAATCATCTCAAAATTTTCCCAAACATTGCTTTGTCACTCTCTACAAACGCTTATTTATCCTCTAAAAATTCTTTCTATTATCTTTCAAATAAACTGCACACAACTAATTTATTTTCTATTTTAGATAAGTATTTGTTAATTCAAACTTTTTGTTATGTTCACTCATTACATGTGCTCCATGTCTATTCAAACTTAATAATAAATAGTGTCATGTTAATTTGTTGTAGTTTACAAAAGTGTGTAAGAAAACAAAATTTGCATCTTTCTATATTTGGTGTAGTAATGAAAAATCCTTTAAACAGAATAAAATATTCATAGTCAACAAGAACAAAACCTAAAGGAATATTTTAAATAAAACGAATCTTTCAAAAAAATAAAGATAATTAATTTTGATGATTATATCCTCATTTTTTACCTACTTTCTTTTGCGCTCTCAACACACTCTTATTTTTTCTCTACAATTCTCTTTTGCATCTTGCTAATAAGCTACACACATTTCTTTTCTTCCTTATTTCCAATGAAATCAATAATAACAAATTTATTTTCTATTTTGGATAAATATTTGCTTTATTTCTAATTTTATATTATGCTCACGCGTCACATGTGCACCTGGTCAAAGTTAATAATAAATATTTTCATGTTAATTTGTTTTACATTCCAAAACAATGCATAACAAAATAAAGTTTTCATCTTTCTGTATTTGGTATGGTAATGAAAAATTCATTAACATAATAATAAATTCATAGTTGACGAGAAATGAAACCTAAAAGTGTTTGGTATTACACATGAGTTCAATCTCTGTGTTTAATTATTACAATACATCGAGATTAATACTGATCTCAACAGTCTTTTCTTATTTATTACAGTTTAATATAAAAGCACTACTAAAAATTAGGTCATAGTCGTGTTTTTTTGGCAGTATTTTTGAAAAATGCTGCTATAGCTGACCCATAGCCGTGTTTTTAACAAATGTCGCTTAAAACCTTGACTTATAGTAGCTGATAGACCAAGAATGTATTGACTTTTTGTGTTGAATTAATTGATTAATTAGCTAAATTTATTAATTAATCAAATTAACATGCAAGATGCATGGTAGCACAAACAAATCACCAATTAAACTAAATATGCAGCGGAAAATAAATTGACATGGTGATTTGTTTATGAATGGGAAAAACCTACATGGCAAAAACCTCACCGGGTGATTTTAAAGTCACCACTCCCGAGAATACACTATTATCAAAATAAGCGGTTACAAGTAAAGGAATCCCAATACCTTATATCAACTTACAGTTGAACTCTTACCCTAATACCTAATTGGACTTGTTCTGTAGTGATAATCTCTACTTTTCAATTGCGTGGATCCTAGTACGCAACTTGATCATCAACTTGAAAAGGATGTTGGCTGCAAAGTTCTTCTGTTCATCACACGATGAAGATCATAAAGTTGCTTGGTCATAAAACCCTATGGTGTACAAACACAGCAGCTTCTTCCAGAGAAAGAAGAACTAGGGCAAACTAGGTTTTTGGTTACACTTTTCTTTACACTTGTGGAATTGTGCTCTTGTGTAACTGTGTGTAACCTTTTACGGTCCTTAAAATAATCCTTAGATATGTTTAGGGTTGTGAGAAAAGAAAGTCCAAACATACATTCATGGATTGAATGAAAATCAGTTCTAAAAAATTGAACTTCATGAATCTCGACAGATACCCTATCTATCGAGCAGCTGTCGAGCCTCAAGCTGAAACAGCTTTCTTTAAACCTCGATAGCTTTAATGAACAACACTTTCTCACTTGATTCTTGGACAGACTTGCATGGTTTTAACACTTGAACTTGAAACCTTGTTTCTTGTAGTATTAAACACATCCTAGATTTACCCAATTACAAGTAAAGTGGGTTTTGTCAAAGGACTAGCCAATTACATAAAATAGTGACATATGTTCCTAACATCGAATCACATATGTCCTAATAATCTCCCCCTTTGGCAATCTGTGACAAAACCAAAATAAATAAATGAACATATGAGAGAAGTCATAAATCACTCAACTCATATTCACTTGTTGAATACAATAAAATCTATCTTAACACAAACTCTTGAAAAACTTTGCAAGAAGAGAGTTTATGGCAAGAAGACTTTGACAACCTGTATTTCTGAAACACTTTAAACAAAACTCATCATGGCATCTAAGTGTGAAACAGAAATAAAAAAATTGCATACAATATATAAGAAACATGTGCATAAAGAGAGAAAAGAAACAACACATGTAAATATAGGTGAAAGAAATGTAATAACAACCTCAAATGTATATATATATATATATCAACAAGTACAAGGTTTGCTATTACAAAATGATCATAAGATCACATGAACAATGTATCTAAAATAGAGAGAAAAGAAAAGATACATAAAAGTCCTCACTACATCCCTCAAAATATGAACACTCCCCCTAACAAAAATCTCTTATACTAACCTTCCCCTTATGAGTATGACTACTCTCATATCCAAGACTACTCTCCCTTTTTGTCATGAGTGACAAATGGTAAGTATATCAAGTAGACATCTCATTAGCACTGGAGGAGCTAGCACCATCATCCTCAGCATCAGTAGCATCAACATCAGCATCATCATCCTCATTCTCAGAAGCCTCTGGAGTAGGAGGAGAAGAAGCAACGAAGCCACCCATGATTGCCTGTTGTCATGCAATATGATCAACATGAGTGTTCACCTGATACAACTCATCACTGAGAGTGTCGAGGCGAGCATCCATGCGCATAAGCTGTGCTATGATATCCTCAAAAGTCACACTGCCCGTAGAAGAAGAGAGAGTGGATGTGGATGGAGCTGTAGAAGCTGGAGGAATCGTTGTCCCGGACTGCTTTGAACGTAGCTGCACCTCGCTTCATTTAATGGTAGCGGCGTCTATGTCACACATGACATGGAAGTGGTCAGAAACGGGAAACGGGACAGAAAAATGGCGTAAAATCCTCGTGATAGCTGAAGGGAAGATGAGCTTATCATTGGTTGCCGTATCCCTATACACGTCTATGAGGGAAAGAATAAAATGAGAGGGAAAGTCTATAGTAAGATGCTCTAAAAGGGAAAGCAAAAATCGAGCACGGGGCTCTGTAATAGAGTTATAATGAGATAAAGGATGCAAAAAAAAGAAAAAGTCATAACCATGTTAATGAACCTAGGACCTTTAGCAAAGGCCATACAAGAAGTGAACTGACGATCACCCCAATCAGAGGGATGCTTACAAAAAGAGGATATAAGCTCGTCTTTAGACATGGTCTTAAGACGCTCACAACCATGGTAGTTAGGATGCTCTACCCTGGGGACATGGAGCACGTCAGATACAATATCCGGAGTGACCACGATGCGTGTACCTTGAATACTAGTGATAAAGAGAGGTACTGAATAATCAAATCTATGCATGTTGGAGTAGAACTCCTGTATAAGCATGGATGGACAAGTGATCGGGATGTCACATAGTGACTCCTAACCCTTACTGTGAATGACAGTGGGTAGGTTAGTGTCAGAGAAGTCCGACAAAATGACTTAGTGTTTCGAATGAATGCCTTGTCTAGAAAAGTTCTTCGAAAAGTCCTGTTGGGCTTTATCATCGTGGAACCGAACATGTGAGGGAGTAGGATCAGAAGAAGTGGATGCCCCGGAATGAAGAGGGTTCCGAGACGGAGTAGATTTATGTTTAGGTGCTATGACGCAACTAATGTAAACAAGAGAGAGAGAGGGAGAGAGAGAGACACGCAAAAAAGCACCAATCACAATCAATATATAAGAATATAGAGAATGTAAGGTATGAATGCATGAAAATGCATGAGCATGTGATATGCAATAGTAAAAACATCATGGGCTCAGCCCAATCCAATCCTACTAGCACATAATCAGTTTAACAAAGTAAACATACATCTAAAATGCATGAAACATTATTATAATGCAAATGAGATGCAATGCATGATGATTTAAAACCTTTTTCACAAAGCCCATCCCAAAAATTTCACAAAAACTCCACTAATTTTGAAAAACCCCAAAATTTTTTCAAAAACCTAAAACTTATACCTAAATGCATGAAGAATGAGAGATAAAGATCATACCAGATGTAAGAAAAATGATCTTGAAGCCGAAAAACTCTTGGGAAAGGAGTTTGAAGTGAAAAAGAGAGGTTTTGGGAGGTGAAGAGTCTGCAGGAGTCGAGAGAGATCGAGAGAAATGAAAAGGAATTTGCGCAGATCCTATTTATAGACTCTTATAATTCTCAACAGATTGAGAGGTGTCGAGCTTTAAAGGCTTGAAGAGATATAGCTATCGAGCAGCTATCTAGAGGTGTCCATAGCAAAACAAGGCTCGATGGATCGAGGAGCTATCGAGGAGACAAACTTTCTCGATGGATCAAGGAGCTATCGAGATTACGATAAAAAAAGAAGCTGAAGAGCTCGATAGATAGCCTAGCTGTTGAGAGGTGTCGAGGAGCTATCAAGATTGCTTAAAAATAGTTTTTCAAGATATGAATGCAATCAAACATGTAACTTAACCAATGATCCAAACAATATTTTAATATCTCAAAAACATCTCTTAATCAAGAAAAATGTAAGCACATAGATCCCAAAACACACACACACACACACACACACACACACACACACACTAAACAAGTTTAACCGATTTTATATTTCAAAAACAAGTTAAGACAGTTTAGTGAGGGTACATTAACACATGTAAACTTTGTGATGGCCAAATTATATTGTACCTGCACATGTATCAAAAGTAGCAAAGAATATTGCATGTTGTATGTGAAAAACATCGCAAGATTACATAAGTTTCTACATGTTATGACAATTTGAGATATAAGAAAATCACTTTCACTCACACAAAATTATAACTGTTTGATGGGGACTATCACCTTCGAGGTATATCCTATAAATCTCACATCTCTTAGAATACATGCTTGCTATCATATATAAAGCATTTTTATTCTTTTTGCTTTTATTTTTCTTTACATATTTTTCTTTTATTAAGCATATCATGCGTAGGCATATAAGAGAGAGAAAAGAAATACCCAATGATGTTAAGCTTTTGACATTGCACTTTTGCTATGCCGAAGCATACAGATGTCATTTCATGATTGGTGGGCAATATTGGTGAGATGGTTATTTATGCATTTCTCTTAGCATTTTCTAGTCATTCTCGTCAAAAAGAGTAATATGAGTGTTAAGTACAAGAGATCATTTAACCTTACTCATCACAAATATGGGCCATAAAGCTCACTTGCTTAGTTGTGCATAGAGATACTTATCTAAGTTACAAAAGATATAAAGTTTAGAAAACTTTGTTTCAATGGCCATTCAAGGTACACAAGAACCAATGTACACAAACACACACTGTTTTTGTATTTTTCTGATTTTTCAAGTTTTATTTATTTATATATATATATATATATATAAAGCAAAATTGAAAACTAACCAAACAAAAACATGTTAAACAAAAATAAAGCAATGCAAAAAACTAGATTGACTCAGAACATAAAAGCAAAACACAAAAGTAAAGCAAAACTAAAAACAAGAAGGGGAGAGAGAGAATAAGTGATAGAATCACTTGGAGCTCTTTTCCTTTCACACATTGGAAGAACCTTTCCGTTTAGCAAACCCTTGATCCGATGGTGAGGGAGAAGAGTTAAAACCATTCAAGTTCGAAAGGAACATGAGGGCTATGAGAAGATCTCCAAGAGGAGTAAAAGAGGATGGAAACTGATTCTGGTTTCCTGACACGATCATGCCAGTTGCTCTGTTGAGTGGCTAGCCACTTATAGTAATTTGGTCGAGTATGTCTAGCTATGCCACAGTGATGACAAAAATGATGTTTTTTTTTTTTTTTTTTTGTTTTTTTTTTTGTTTTGGCTTCTGAGAGTTTCCTTTCTTAGCCCTAGGGTTTTTAATCTCTTTTTTTTATCAAGCTTAGGGGGTGCTCCTAAGATAGATTTACCCTTGTCTATGTTCTCACTAGCTAATTCATTCTTAACATCATTGTTCTCAAATTTAACATTATTAGTAGGAGGAACAAAACAGTAGTACTAGTAGAAGCAATAATAGGAGAAGAGAAATCATACCCTAAACCGGTTCGATCGAAAACCGATTTATGAAGACTGAGCATCTCATTAAGCTTAGCACTTGAAGTCCTTTCCAACTGAGCTCTGACTTGGAACAGCCCTGCCTAAGCTTTTTGGTCTTCTCAGCCAAGAAATTATTCTCAAATCTCAGTGCTCCAATAGTTTGATTGGCTTCATTAAACTTTGTAGAGATTTCTTCTCGCTTAAGCTCCACATTACTAAATGTTGGGAAATTTAGACTCCAGTCGATAGAATTAACAAGTTTGAAACCCAAGTTGTTAATTAGATTTATTATGAATAAAACTTGTTAAAACAAACAAATATTAATATCATGTCAAAATCATGCAGCGGAAAAATAAATAAGACAAGATATGATGACCTAGGAAAATCAATGAAATAAACTAGTTTCACAGTAAAAAAACCTAGGGGGGAAACCTTCCTGAAAAGCAATTTACTATAGTAAAGAGAAGTTTTAGATCTAGTACAAAACCTTTGTTCCTAGACTTTACAATCCCCGTAGATAAACTCACAGCAGAAACCTTCACCGCTTTAGAACCTTTGAACTCTTCAATATATGAACGCCACCCTTTTTGTTGCATGGATCCCAGTACGTGACTAACTCCTTTGCACAAATCCCAGTACGTGACTCACTCACCAACTTAAGGAAGAAGAATGTTGGCTGCAAAGTTCTTCACTTCATTAACAATGAAGATCAAGAAGCATTTGGTTACAAAACCCTAAGGCGCAAAGATGCAGTAGCTTCTTTTTGAGAGAATAAGGTATCGATCACCTTTTGCATATGTTCTCCTTGTATTCTCTTGTATGACGGCCTCTAAAATAAGACTTATATAAGTCTAGGGTTGTGAGAAAAAAAACCCTACACAAATACAAAATCCTGGCCCAAAAATCAAATCTGAAAATTCTGATTTCCCATAACCTCGATCGATCGGGAGGTGTTAAGTTTTAAACCTTGATAGATAGCTAGGTGTCGAGGAGGTGTCAAGAAGCTGTCGAGGGGACAGGAGCTTTCTCGATCGATCCACTAGCCGTCGAGAAGGTGTCGAGATTGCGATAACAATCAACTAAAGAGCTCGATAGATAGCCAGCTGTCGAGAGGTGTCGAGTAGCTATCGAGCAGTTGTTGAGCTATCTGTTCGCAGGTGTCGAGCTATCTGTCCAGTTTTAATGAATAGCTTTTTTTCACTTGTTTCATGGTCCAATCTTTATGGCTTTAATACTAGACTTGAACAACATGTTTCTTGAAGTATTAAACACATCCTTGATTTACTCAAATACAAGTAAAGTGCATTTTGTCAAAGGATTAACTAATTACATAAAGGAATGACATATGTTCTTAACAAGTAAAACAAATATGTCCTAATAATCTCCTCTTTTGGCAATCCGTGACAAAACCACAACAAACAAATGAGATATGAGAGAAGTTATAAATCACTCAACTCATATTCACTTCTTGAATACAATAAAATCTATCATAACACAAACTCTTGAAAAACTTTGCAAGAAAAAAGTTTATGGCAAGTAGACTTTGACAACTTGTATTTCTGAAACACTTTAAACAAAACTCATCAAGGCATTTTAGTGTGAAACAGAAATAATAGATTGCATACAAATATAAGAAACATGTGTATGAAGATAGAAAAGAAACATCACATGTAAAGGTAGGTGAAAGAAACATACATCAGCATATAAAGAAGATAAGCATAATGTATATAAACATGGTCACAAGACCCAAGGTACAAGAAAAAGGAGGTAAGCACTCCCCCTAACAAGATGAAACACATCTCCCCCTTACAAAGGAATGTATTTCTCCTTCTAACATGTAGAATCTCCAAAAGAAACCACATATTCTCCATAATTTCTCCCCTTTTTTGTCATGATTGACAAAGGGTACTAGAAGCTAGAAATCTTCACCCGAGAAACATAAAGATGATCAAGGGGGCACAAAGAAATCCATATAAATGCATGAATGTAATGAAACAAGATGCTATGGATGACAAGATAAAGAAAGATGCAAAACATGTGAAAAACAAATCTCTCAACAAAAAAAATTTTAAGCACATAGATCCCAAAACACACACACACACACACACACACACACACACACTAAATAAGTTTAACCAATTTTATATTTCAAAAACAAGTCAAGATCGTTTAGTGAGCATACATTAGCACATGTAAAACCTTGTGATGGCCAAATTACATTGTACCTGCACATGTATCAAGAGTAGCAAAGAATATTGTGTGTTGTGTGTGAAAAACATCACAAGATTGCATATGTGTATACATGTTATGACGATTTGAGATATGAGAAAATAACTTTAACTCATACACAATCATAACTATTTGATGGGGACTATCACCTTCGAGGTACATCCTATAACTCCCACATCTCCTAAAATACACGCTTGCAATAATATTTAAAGCATTTTTGATCTCTTTTCTTTTTATTTTCTTTGCATATTTTCTTTTATTTTAGCATCTCATGCATGGGCATAAAAGAGAGAGAAAAGAAATACCCAAGATGTTAAGCATTTGACACTGCACTTTTGCTATGCCGAAGCATACAGGTGTCTTATTATAATTGCCGGACAACAGTGGTGAGATGGTTATTTATGCCTTTCTCTTAGCATTTTCTAGTCCTACCTGTCAAAAAGAGTGATATGAGTATTAAGTTCAAGAAATGACTTAATCTTACTATCATAAACAAGAGCTACAAAGCTCACTTGCTTAGTTGTGCATAGAGATGCTCATTTAAATTACAAGAGATACAAAGTTTAGAAAACTTTGTTTCAATGGCCATTCAAGGTACACAAGTACCAATGTACACAAAACACACACTATTTTTGTATTTTTCTAATTTTTTCCTTTTTATTTTTATTTTGAAAACAAAAAAAAAATAAAAACTAAACAACCAAACAAAAACAGATAAACAACATGAAAGCAGAAAGAAAGATGCATATGCATGAAGGCATGATAGAAAAATGCAAATGCATGAAAACATGATTCCAAAAATAGATAAGAAATCAAGTAAAGAGAGTCCTACGTTAGATAGAAAGAATTAAAGCAGAGGACAAACAGAAAAGATAATTAAGTCTTAGGCTCCTTTCTCACCCACGCAGCACGAGTCTTTGGCCGTAAAGATGAAAAGGCATGTGTCCTAGTATATCTACTAAAGGACATAGAAGAATTAGAATTCTTCTAAAATTAAGTTAAAAAGTTCAAAACTTTTAATAACTCTCCAAACAAAAGTGTAGGTCCTTGAGAGGAAACCTGTGACCATTTGGACAATTGCTTATGAGGATACAACTTAAAGCAATTAGGACGAATGTGTCTAGCAATACCACAATGATCACAAATATGAGGTCTAATAAAGGATTTAGAATTAGACAGATCAGTTTTAAATTTCATACCTTTATCACCTTTCTCAGATTGTGGCACAAAGACAGTCCTTGATCCAGAAGCCATGGAAGAGGAGGGGCCGGAGGAAACAGCATATCCTAAGCCAGTCTTATCAAAACTAGGCTTTTGAGCACTCAATACCTCATCAAGCTTTGCAATAGACATCCTCTCTATTTGAGTTCTAGCTTGACTAAGCTCAACCTCAAGATTCTTGACTTTCTCTTCTAATGAGGCGTTCTCCACAACAAGAGTCTCAACTAACTTTATAGTTTCATGTAATTTGCCTAACAGATCAACTTTTTCAGTTTTTACCTCATTGAGCTCTTTTCTACAAAGATGAGAAGTCTTTTCAGATTTTATGAATTTAGTGCATAGCTTATCATAGGCTTCTTGAAGGGTCAACTTCTTGGGTACTTCATCATTAGAAGAATCCTTACTGTCACTAGCACTCTCCATAATCACCTTATCAATTGAGGCAGCAAAGGCCATAACGTGACGACATTCATCCACAAACTCATCAGAAGAGTCATCCTCAGTGTCACTCTAAGTAGCAACCAACCCTTTATCTTCTGACTTTTTGGTCTTTTTCTTCATGAGATAGTTTGGACACTCTATCCTCATATGACCAAAACTTTTGCACTCATGGCATTGAATAAGGGGTTTTTCATTCTTGCCCTTCCTAGAGGATTTAAATTTCCTAGGAGGTTTTCCTTTATTCTTTCTCCTAAATTGAAGAAGCTTGATAATCTCATCAGTTATGAATGATAGATCCTCATCCTCATCTTCATCTTCATCTTCATCTTCATCTTCATCTTCATCTTCGCTTTCAGAGTCCTCAATCTCTTCCTCTATACCCTTAAGAGTCAAGTTTTTACTCTTTTCACCTTTTCCCATTGAGCCTAATCCCATCTCATAGGTTTGAAGGTTTCCTATAAGCTCAGTCAAAGGAATTTGATCAATGTCCTTTGCTTCTTCAATGACAGTGATCTTGGCATGGAATCTTTCAGGTAAGGACCTAAGGATTTTCCTCACAATTTTGGATTCTACAATACATTCTCTAATGTTAAAGGCAGAATTCATAATATCCTTGAGTTTGGCATAGAACTTATCAAAGGTCTCATCCTCCTCCATCCTTATTTCTTCAAAACTACTAGTGAGTTGTTGAAACTTCACAGTCTTTATTGCCTTGGTACCTTCATAGGTGGTCTCAAGAATGGTCCATGCTTCCTTGACAACTTCCGTGGATGATATTTTCTTGAATTCCTCATTGGTCACCCCACAGAACAAAGCATTCAAGGCCCTACTGTTGAGTTTTTTCACAATGATTGTTGCATCATCCCAATCCACTGGCGATTCCTTTGGCTTAATCCAGCCGACTTCAATAGCTTGCCATACCTGTTCACATAAAGCCTGCAAAAACACTTTCATGTGAACTTTCCAGTACGCATAATTAGTTCCATCAAATAAAGGAGGAATCAAAAGAGATTGTCCACGATCCATGATAACGGGAGTCAAGGATCACACTCAGGAAATTAATGTAATCAGAGTGAACCCGCTTTGGTAACACTTGTTGGAAAATTTAGACCCCGGTTGATAGAAATAACAAGTTTTAAACCCAAGTTGTTAATTAGATTTATTATGAATAAAACTTGTTAAAACAAACAAACATTAATATCATGTCAAAATCATGTAGCGGAAAAATAAATAAGACAAGATATGATGACCCAGGAAAATCAATGAAACAAACTAGTCTCACAGTAAAAAAACCTGGGGGGAAACCTTCCCGAAAAGCAATCCACTATAGTAAAAATAAGTTTTAGATCTAGTATAAGACCTTTGTTCTTAGACTCTACAATCCTCGTAGATGAACTCACAGTAGAAACCTTCTACCGCTTCAGAACCTCTGAACTCTTCAATATATGAAGGCCACCCTTTTTGTTGCATGGATCCCAGTACGTGACTAACTCCTTTGCACGAATCCCAGTACGTGACTCACTCACCAACTTAAGGAAGAAGAATGTTGGCTGCAAAGTTTTTCACTTCATCAATAATGAAGATCAAGAAGCACTTGGTTACAAAATCCTAAGGCGCAAAGCAGTAGCTTCTTTTTGAGAGAATAAGGTATCGGTCACTTTTTGCATATGTTCTCCTTGTATTCTCTTATGTGATGGCCTCTAAAATTAGCCTTATATAGGTCTAGGGTTGTGAGAAAAAAAACCCTACACAAATACAAAAGCCTGGCCCAAAAATTAGATCTGAAAATTCTAATTTTTTGTAACCTCGATCGGTCGGGAGGTGTCGAGCTTTAAACCTCGATAGATAGCTAGGTGTCGAGGAGGTGTCGAGAAGTTGTCGAAGGGACAGGAGCTTTCTCGATCGATCCACCAATTGTCGAGAAGGTGTCGAGATTGCGATAACAATCAACTAAAGAGCTCGATAAATAGCCAGCTGTTGAGAGGTGTTGAGCAGGTGTCGAGCTATCTGTTTGCAGGTGTCGAGCTATTTGTCTAGCTTTAATGAATAACTTTTTTTCACTTGTTTCATGGTCCAATCTTTATGGCTTTAATACTAGACTTAAACAACATATTTCTTGAAGTATTAAATACATCCTAGATTTACCCAAATACAAGTAAAATGCGTTTTGTCAAAAGATTAGCCAATTACATAAAAGAATGACATATGTTCTTAACAAGTGAAATACATATGTCCTAACACTAAGCTTCTTAGTGGCCAACCTATACAACTTCTCATACTTTTTGGAGACTTTGTATAACTTTACATAGACTGTGTGTATGTCATCTTGTTTATCTATCTTTTCAAACTTAGACTCCACCAATTCCTCTTCTTTATCCACATCTTCAACGATCCTCTCAGTAGTATTTACGGTGGTAGTGAAGGCATTTAGGATTCCATCATCCTCATTATCAGAATCATCTTCAAGCTCAGTGTCACTTAACGTAGTAGTATGTGCCTTGCACTTCCTAATGGTCTTGAGATACGTAGGGTACTCTTGTTTCATATGACTGAAACCTTGACACCCAAAGCACTTTGGTCTTGAGGGAACAGTGCACTGATCGCCATCCTTAACATCCTTCTTCCCTTTGTCTTGGCTCTTAGACTGAGAAGAACTCGACTGTCTACGGTCCCTGTCAAAGCCCTTTGCATTGGCATTCTTCATAAACTTCTTGAATTGCCTGGTGATGTAGGACTTCATCTTAGAATCTTCATCGTTTAAAGACTCATCAGTGTCTCTGCTCTTGACTTTCAAAGTCATCCTTTTGCTCTTGCTTGATTTCCCTATCCTTGTCAAACCCAACTCATAGGTCTACAGATTTCCAACCAGTGCAGTCAAAGGAATTTTATCGATGTCGTTTGATTCCTCAGTGGTAGTGATCTTGGCATGAAATCTCTTGGGTAGAGACCTGAGCACCTTTCTCGTAATCTTGGGTTCAGAAATGGTTTCCCCAAGATTAAAGGCTGAGTTCACTATGTCTTGGCATAGAATTCATCAAACGACTCATCCTCCTCCATCTTGATCTCTTTAAAGCTTGTAGTGAGCCTCTGAAGCTTTGAATCCTTAACAGCCTTGGTTCCTTCATAGGTTGTTTGGAGAATGGTCCATGCTTCCTTAGCAGTTTCAGTAGAGGATATTTTCTTGAATTCCTCATTTGTGACTGCACTGAATAGAGCATTCAATACTCTGTTGTTGAAGTTTGTCGCCTTGATCTTAGCATCATCCCAGTCAGTCGACGCTTCTGTAGGCTTGGTCCAGCCTATCTTCACAGCTTGCCACACTTTCTCATCTAAAGATTGTACGAAAGCTCTCATGCGTACTTTCTTTTATGCATAGTTACTGCCATCAAATAAAAGTGGTATAATAAAAGACTATCCTCTATCCATGACAAACAGAGGTCAATGGATCATATAGCAAAGATTAACTCTAATCAAAGTGTGTCTGCTCTGATACCACTTGATAGGCCAATAATGTATTGACCCATTGTGTTGAATTAATTGATTAATTAGCCAAATTTATTAATTAATCAAATTAACATGCAAAATGCGTGGTAGCACAAACAAATCACCAATTAAACTAAGTATGAAGCGAAAAATAAATTGACACGGTGATTTGTTTACGAATGGGAAAAACCTACACAGCAAAAACTCCCCACCGGGTGATTTTAAGGTCACCACTCCTGAGAATCCACTATTATCAAAACAAACGGTTACAAGTAAAGGAATCCCAGTACCTTATACCAACTTACAGTTGAACCCTTACCCTAATACCTAATTGGACTTGTTCTGTAGTGACAATCTCTCTTTCTCAATTTACGGCTCCCAGTACGTGACTAACCAATTGCGCGGATNAAAAAAAAAAAAAAAAAAAACAAATCAATTTTAAACATAGAAACAAACAATCATGTATTAGTACAAATATCTAACCTAAATACATAAAAACTCATATATGAGCCACAACACAAAAGAGGTAGTAACAAAATTAAAAAAGAAAAAGAAAAAAAAACAATAAAAAAGAACAACACTATTAATCTAATCCTTACATTTAACTATTATGTAGGCAGCCACAAGAATAGAGGTTAAGAGCAATTGGGATTTAGAGATACCTAAACTGAATTATCCAGTTTTTCAGTATTAATATAGTATGAGGAGAGGAAGAGATGAAGGAGTTAGAAAGCCAAAGTCTAGTGTTAAGAAGTTGAAGGGTGGCCGTTTGAGATTATAACTGCAAAATACAAATGGTTGCTATTTAAAATTGTAACCATGGAACACAAAGGGTTGTCATTTAAAATTGTAACCATGGAACACAAAGGGTAGGGAATTATTTTCCTTTTATTAGTATTTTTAAATTTTAAAAAAACTAATTTTAAATTGTAGGACAAATTCAGGAAAAAGAATGGTAATGACATGGCAGCTGATGTGGCTCAACCTGAGCGTAGCAACATTAAATGCTACGCTTAAGCTTTTAGTAATATATAGATTAGATCTGGCTTTGGGCTGACTATTGCTATATATAGGTTGTACGTGCATGATGCCATATATTTTGCTATCATCGACATGAACTCCTAAATATTATATTGAATGAATATGGGTAGCCACACTACAAAGATGATACTATAAAGACTTAAACACGTCTTCACCCTATAATTATTGTAATGAGCTTATTGAACATGTTGTAGTTGCAAGAAACAGGGTCACTAGTAGAGTGTGTAGTGGTTTATGGTTTATGAAAAAGTATATAGCTGCAAAGATGGAACTCCTATTACTGCCCGAGCAGGAGAAAACATTGTAAGTATTATCTGTTCACTGTAAATACGTGGAATTGTTTGTATTATTTATAGAAAGTAATATATTATTTGGTTCTTTTGGGAAAGCAGGCCAGCATGAAAGAACTTCTGAATGAAGAGGGCACACAACTACAAGGAGAGAGTAGTGGTGGAATCCTATGGTCAAAAGATGATGCATTCACTCAGTTGATGGGTCCAGAGCACAATGGACGGGTACGTGGGGTGGGTTTTGGACGAATCCCTCAGGAAGAAGTCCAAGAAACCTTTCAAAATATACAATGACAT
The DNA here is from genome assembly GCF_002906115.3 of Quercus suber. Classification (NCBI taxonomy): domain Eukaryota; kingdom Viridiplantae; phylum Streptophyta; class Magnoliopsida; order Fagales; family Fagaceae; genus Quercus; species Quercus suber. The sequence continues at coordinate 494,407 of NW_027069891.1, forward strand.
CGCCACCTTCCAATGAAACCTCCTAGAGGGTTACGGAATTAGAGACTGTGCTTGTGTCTATGAAGGAGCAACTAGCCCAATCAGATGCAATGCATAAAGAGCAACTAGAGTAAGAGAGAAGTGAGAGGAGGGAAGAAATGTTGCAAATGAGACAAATGATGGCCGAATTTAGCACACATATGCATTCTTCATTTCTTTCTCAGGTACAAAAAAAAAATTAATTTAAGGAAAAGTAACTTATTGCAATGAGTTGGAAGAAAATTAGTTGCATTGTGTTCTTTTTTGTCTATTTCATACGAACGTTGTTAAGTGATCTTAATATTATGCCTTTATTATATTCAAGATGACGATGATGATGATTATGAGGATTGATGAGTACTCTCCGGCTGCAAGAAGTATACTTCAATGTATATAGTAGGATAGTTAACTTAGTTCTTATATTTTTGGGTTTAAGGAGTACTTAGTTATTTATTTATATATTGAATGTATAATGTAGGATAGTTAACTTCTCTAGACATTTGAACTGTCTTCTTTAATTTGACATTTCAATCTATTTATCGTAGCATGTTATTAATAAATTAATTTGATAGGTTGGTTTGTCCACTTCTTTATTTAGTACTAAATATTTTGGACATATATAAACAGGTTGATAAAATAGCCTAGCAGGTTGCTACATAGATCTGTGAACAAAAACAAAAATCTGTGATATGCTAGGGGAAAAAAAAAAAAACCTATAGTTGCGTTTTACATTACTATAGCTAAATTTAAAAAAAAACCTGTAGCGGTGTTTATTAAAAGCGGTTATAGCTAAATTAAAAAGAAAAAAAAACCTACAGCAGCGTTTATAAAACGTGGCTATAGCTAATTTAAAAAAAAAAAAAGCTGTGTATGTCAAAGACCTATAGCAGCGTTTATTAAATTCGGCTAAAGTCAATATTAAAAAAAAAAACCTTTAGCTGCATTTTTAAAATGATGCTGTAGGTTAAAGACTAGCGTTTGTAAAACACTACTAAAGTCAATATTAAAAAAGAAACTTTTAGCTGCGTTTTTAAAATGCCGTTGTAGGTTAAAGACCTATAAAGTTAATATTAAAAAATAAAAATAAAAAACCCCTATAGCTGGATTTTTAGAATGCCGCTATAGGTTAAAGATTTATAGCGGTGCTTTAAAAATGCTGGTATAGCCTAGTCGAGTTTATTGCCGCAGTGTATGGGCAACACTACAAAACGCGGCTATATAAAACGCAAATATAGCTCAAATGAACCTATACTTGCATTTTTAGAAGCTACAAATGCATTTTAAAAACGCGGCTATAGACCTGATTTTTTGCAATGAAGGACACAATTTGTATCTAATGACTAGTTCTACTAGACACGTATTCAAAATTAAATATGTATCCGCATCTTAACATGTTCACTAAAATTAGCCACCGGACACAAACTCTTTCTAATATAAAAACACTAGAAAAAACAGCTACTACTCGCCATACACTTAATGAGTTACATAGTTGCTCCGATCCTGCCGCTCACATTGAGGATCTCTCACTGAGGAATGAGGATAGTACATTTGGTTGACTTTCAAAAGCAACCCTGCCATAACTCCCCGAAACCATTAAACGATATTAGACATTGGACAATACGACTGCCATCTATCACTATCACCAGGAATCAAACCCACCAAATGAGAAAGCTCAACTCCTATATTTATTGAATCTCCATTGCCCGTGTAGTCCAATCTAGCTGTATATCTTAGCTTGAATAAAATAATTTTTAGGGATTTATTAACTTCTTGAAGTTAGATTGGAAAAAGACTTCGGGTAATTTGGAACTTTTGAAAAAAAAAAATCATTTTAATAATTTTTTAATAAGAAAACTAATGTGACAAAAATATAGGGAGTGTTAAATCTAAAAGGTATAGTTTCAATAATTTGAGTATTTTTATTACACTGGTTGAAAGACACTGTTTGAGGATCGAATTACTAGAAATGAAGATTATCAACCAAAAAAAAAAAAAAAAAAACTAGAAACGAAGAACCTGAAATCAAATTCAATACAAAAGAAATTTTGTTAAGGACTCTGTAAGGCCAAGAGGAGCTTAAAGATAATATAAGTTTTGGCCTCATATAATATATTTATATTGTGAGCTTCAATTGCTACAAGTAGTATTGTAGTAACTTAGATATAAAACTCTAGATGTAACACAAATAGCTAAAAATAATGACATTCACTAATATTTATCTTTTAATTTAAATAGTATTTTGCATAATTGCTTTGAATTCATTAGATTTCATTTTTAGTAATTTTCACCTAAAAAATCACTTTGTTCATTTCTATTTACACCTCGAATCTTTATTCTTTTTTTAATTCTTTTCTTCTCTCTCTCTCTCTCTCTCTCTCTCTCTCATCTATATGATTAGTTAAATACAGATTAAGATCCTATTTCTTGGAAGTGTCAAATCTGTCATGTCATACAAGAAGCTATTTGATCTAGAAAAAGATAGCTAGATGAGCTATTCAATTGACTTTTATATTCGCGCTATTCAATTAAAAGAGGTACTTTTAAAGGTTACAATTGCTTAAAGCGATCTTGATTCCCGAAGGAATCCATGCATTCACACCTTCTTCTTTTTTCCTATAATTCTGTTATCCTTTTTTGGGATCCCCAAGGAATAATCCATATGCATTCTCATCTAATCCTTTGACTTTAATCTATATGACTGTTTCTTGAGTGTTATATTTGAGCTAGCCCATTTCAGCTCGAGTGATCTATTGCCTTCATCAATACACTGATACACAGCAAATTGGGTTGAGTTTGGCCCTCACTGATGGCAAATATTTCTTATGCCTAACGTTGTATTTAGTAAACCAAAATGGCAAAACTATCCAAAGTAAGAAATTTCAAAATTTCTATACATATCCATGCCTTTTATTTTCTTAAAATCCTAACTAACCCACAGTACATAACAGTATTGGTACAAGTCACTATTGGTGTAGGTGTGCTCCAAACACTTTGTTTATTATTGTGAGTTTCCCATTTATTTAAAGTGAGCTCTTTCTTGTGTTTATAAGACAGTGGGTTCAATATGAATTTGAACATTATTTATATCACATGCATGTTCAGTTGCAACTTACAACCATACTCAACCGTTTGATCATTTCATAAAATGGTGTTGGATGCTTCAAGTCTTGTGTACATAAAACCTATGTATAGCCACTATAGATCTAATGTAACAGATCTAATGTGATGATGATGATAATGTAGGACGAGTACTAGGTGAATATAGTCTACCATGATAGCATGTGATAACATATGATAATGTAGTAGATCTAATGTAGGAGTTTTGTTTATACCATAAGGGAAGGGAAGTGGGTATGGTATATACATATATGGTTGTGGAAGGTTGTGTGGAAATGAGTAGGGAGGAGATGTAGGTGAAATGGGTATGAAAGAGTATGGGTCGGTGGTGAGGAGGAGCGCTGGGTTCTAAGGCGCCGCTGGCAAGGAGGGGCAGCTAGAGTTTGTCAGCATTAGCAAGGAGGGGTGGCATTTGTTAGGTAGAGATCAAATTAGTATGTGCTAGCCTAAGCTTCGTTGGCGCAGTATTGTGAAGAGGATTGGTGCCGGTGAGGGGTGGATTGACGGTGAGAGAGTGATCTAAAATCGGGTTAGAGAGAGAAAGAGCTGAAGTGTTTTTAAAAAAAAAAAAACACGTTTAAGGGTTTTTTTTTTTTTTTTTGGTAATCCCCTATTGCGGTGCTTTCTAAGCACTATAATATGTCTAAAATGTTCAATACCCCTTTACAGTGCTTTCAAGCGCCATAATAGGTACATTAATTTTTTTTTTTTTGGGACAAGATCTTTGCGGCGCTTTCTAAGCTCTGTAATAGGTCTACACAAATTTTTTTTTTTTTTTTTGGGTAGGACTTATCACGGCACTTTAAAAGCGCCACAATAGGTCCTCTTTTTTTTCTTTTTTTTAAATTTTAGTTGCCTTATAGCCGCACTTCTCGAACGTCACAATAGGCACTATCCAAAAAAACACTGTTAAAGATCCTTAAAAACGTAGCTATAGACCTCTTCTACTGCAGTGTTTATAAATGTTGTTATAGATTAGAGTTTTAAGTGACGTTTGTTAAAAACATGGCTATAGATTGGCTATAGCAGCGCTTCGAAAATGTCGTAGTACATTCTCTCTTTTTCTTTTTAATTTTTTGTTGGGCCTATAGCTGTGCTTCTCGACGCTACAATAGGCCCTCTCCACAGAAATGCGGCTAAAGACCCTTAAAAACACGATTATAGACCTCCCCTACAGCAACACTTTAAAAATGCTACTGTTAGGACATGTGATTCAACGTTAGGAACATATGTCACTATTTTATGTAATTGGCTAATCCTTTGACAAAACGCACTTTACCTGTAATTTGGTAGATCTATGATGTGTTTAATACTTCAAGAAACAAGGTTTCAAGTTCAAGTGTTAAAACCATGCAAATCTGTCTAAGAATCAAGTGAGAAAGTGATGTTCATTAAAGCTCGACATCTAGTATCTATTGAGGCTTAAAGAGAGCTGTTTCGGCCCGAAGGCCCGACAACTGCTTGAAAGATAGGGTATCTGTCGAGATTTATGAAGTTCAGTTTTTTAGATCTGATTTTCATCCAATCTGTGAATGTATGTTTGGGTTTTCTTCTCTCACAACCCTAAACATATATAAGGATTATTTTAAGGACCGTAAAAGGTTACGCACAGTTGCACAAGAGTACAATTCCACAAGTGTAAAGAAAAGTGTAACCAGAAACCTAGTTTGCCCCAGTTCTTCTTTCTCTCGAATAAGCTGCTGTGTTTATACACCACAGGGTTTTGTGACCAAGCAACTTCATGATCTTCATCCTGTGATGAACAGAAGAACTTTGCAACCAAAATCCTTCTCAAGTCGGTGATCAAGTCGTGTACTAAGATCCGCGCAATTGATTAGTCACGTACTAGGAGCTGTAAATTGAGAAAGAGAGATTGTCACTACAGAACAAGTCCAATTAGGTATTAGGGTAAGGGTTCAACTGTAAGTTGGTATAAGGTACTGGGATTCCTTTACTTGTAACCACTTGTTTTGATAATAGTGGATTCTTAGGAGTGGTGACCTTAAAATCACCTAGTGGGGGTTTTTGCTGTGTAGGTTTTTCCCATTCGTAAGCAAATTACCGTGTCAATTTATTTTTCGCTTCATACTTAGTTTAATTGGTGATTTGTTTGTGCTACCATGCATTTTGCATGTTAATTTGATTAATTAATAAATTTGGCTAATTAATCAATTAATTCAACATAATGAGTCAATACATTCTTGGCCTATCAAGTGGTATCAGAGCAGGCATACTTTGATTAGAGTTAATCTTTTCTATATGATCCATTGACCTCTGTTTGTCATGGATAGAGGACAGTCTTTTATTATACCACTTTTATTTGATGGCAGTAACTATGCATAAAAGAAAGTACGCATGAGAGCTTTCTTACAATCTTTAGATGAGAAAGTGTGGCAAGCTGTGAAGATAGGCTGGACCAAGCCTACAGAAGCGTCGACTAACTGGGATGATGCTAAGATCAAGGCGACAAACTTCAACAACAGAGCATTGAATGCTCTATTCAGTGCAGTCACAAATGAGGAATTCAAGAAAATATCCTTTACTGAAACTGCTAAGGAAGCATGGACCATTCTCCAAACAACCTATGAAGGAACTAAGGCTGTTAAGGATTCAAAGCTTCAGAGGCTCACTACAAGCTTTAAAGAGATCAAGATGGAGGAGGATGAGTCGTTTGATGAATTCTATGTCAAGACATAGTGAACTCAACCTTTAATCTTGGGGAAACCATTTCTGAACCCAAGATTGCGAGAAAGGTGCTCAGGTCTCTACCCGAGAGATTTCATGCCAAGATCACTACCATTAAGGAATCAAATGACATCGATAAAATTCCTTTGACTACACTGGTTGGAAATTTGTAGACCTATGAGTTGGGTTTGACAAGGATAGGGAAATCAAGCAAAAGCAAAAGGATGACTTTGAAAGTCAAGAGCAAAGACACTGATGAGTCTTTAAACAATGAAGATTCTAAGATGAAGTCCTACATCACCAGGCAATTCAAGAAGTTTATGAAGAATGCCAATGCAAAGGGTTTTGACAGGGACCGTAGACAGTCGAGTTCTTCTCAGTCTAAGAGCCAAGACAAAGGGAAGAAGGATGCTAGGGATGGCGATCAGTACACTGTTCCCTTAAGACTAAAGTGCTTTGGGTGTCAAGGTTTCAATCATATGAAACAAGAGTACCCTACGTATCTCAAGACCATTGGGAAGTGCAAGGCACATACTGCTACGTTAAGTGACACTGAGCCTGAAAATGATTCTGATAATGAGGATGATGGAATCCTAAATGCCTTCACTACCACCATAAATACTACTGAGAGGATCGTTGAAGATGTGGATAAAGAAGAGAAATTGGTGGAGTCTAAGTTTGAAAAGATGGATAAACAAGATGACATACACACAGCCTATGCAAAGTTATACAAAGTCTCCGAAAAGTATGAGAAGTTGTATAGGTTGGCCACTAAGAAGCTTAGTGTTAGGACATATGTGTTTCACTTATTAAGAACATATGTCATTCTTTTATGTAATTAGTTAATCTTTTGACAAAACGCATTTTACTTGTATTTGGGTAAATCTAGGATGTATTTAATACTTCAAGAAATATGTTGTTTAAGTCTAGTATTAAAGCCATAAAGATTGGAACATGAAATAAGTGAAAAAAAGTTGTTCATTAAAGCTGGACAGATAGCTCGACACCTGCGAACAGATAGCTCGACACCTGCTCAACACCTCTCAACAGCTGGCTATCTATCGAGCTCTTTAGTTGATTGTTATCGCAATCTCGACACCTTCTCAACAATTGGTGGATCGATCGAGAAATCTCCTGTCCCCTCGACAACTTCTCGACACCTCCTCGACACCTAGCTATCTATCGAGGTTTAAAGCTCGACACCTCCCGACCGATCGAGGTTACAAAAAATCAGAATTTTCAGATCTAATTTTTGGGCCAGACTTTTGTATTTGTGTAGGGTTTCTTTTCTCACAACCCTAGACCTATATAAGGCTAATTTTAGAGGTCATCACATAAGAGAATACAAGGAGAACATATGCAAAAAGTGACCGATACCTTATTCTCTCAAAAAGAAGCTACTGCGTCTTTGCGCCTTAGGATTTTATAACCAAGTGCTTCTTGATCTTCATTATTGATGAAGTGAAAAACTTTGCAGCCAACATTCTTCTTCCTTAAGTTGGTGAGTGAGTCACGTACTGGGATTCGTGCAAAGGAGTTAGTCACGTATTGGGATCTATGCAACAAAAATGGTGGCATTCATATATTGAAGAGTTCAGAGGTTCTGAAGCGGTAGAAGGTTTCTACTGTGAGTTCATCTACGGGGATTGTAGAGTCTAAGAACAAAGGTCTTATACTAGATCTAAAACTTATTTTTACTATAGTGGATTGCTTTTCGGGAAGGTTTCCCCCTAGGTTTTTTTACTGTGAGACTAGTTTGTTTCATTGATTTTTCTGGGTCATCATATCTTGTCTTATTTATTTTTCCGCTGCATGATTTTGACATGATATTAATGTTTGTTTGTTTTAACAAGTTTTATTCATAATAAATCTAATTAACAACTTGGTTTAAAACTTGTTATTTCTATCAACCGGGGTCTAAATTTCCCACAAGTGTTACCAGAGCGGGTTCACTCTGATTACATTAATTTCCTGAGTGTGATCCTTGACCCCTGTTGTCATGGATCATGGATAATCTCTTTTGATTCCTCCTTTATTTGATGGAACTAATTGTGCGTACTGGAAAGTTCGTATGAAAGTGTTTTTGCAGGCTTTATGTGAACAGGTATGGCAAGCTATTGAAGTCAGCTGGATTAAGCCAAAGGAATCGCCAGTGGATTGGGATGTTGCAACAATCATTGCGAAAAAATTTAACAGTAGGGCCTTGAATGCTTTGTTCTGTGGGGTGACCAATGAGGAATTCAAGAAAATATCATCCACGGAAGTTGTCAAGGAAGCATGGACCATTCTTGAGACCACCTGTGAAGGTACCAAGGCAGTAAAGACTGTGAAGCTTCAATAACTCACTAGTAGTTTTGAAAGAAAAGGATGGAAGAGAATGAGACCTTTGATAAGTTCTATGCCAAACTCAAGGATATTGTGAATTCTGCCTTTAACCTTAGAGAATGTATTGTAGAATCCAAAATTGTGAGGAAAATCCTTAGGTCCTTACCTGAAAGATTCCATGCCAAGATCACTGTCATTGAAGAAGCAAAGGACATTGATCAAATTCCTTTGACTGAGCTTATAGGAAACCTTCAAACTTATGAGATGGGATTAGGCTCAATGGGAAAAGGTGAAAAGAGTAAAAACTTGACTCTTAAGGGTATAGAGGAAGAGATTGAGGACTCTGAAAGCAAAGATGAAGATGAAGATGAAGATGAAGATGAAGATGAGGATGAGGATGAGGATCTATAATTCATAACTGATGAGATTATCAAGCTTCTTCAATTTAGGAAAAGAATAAAGGAAACCTCCTAGGAAATTTAAATCCTCTAGGAGGGGCAAGAATGAAAAAACCCCTTATTCAATGCCATGAGTGAAAAGTTTTGGTCATATGAGGATAGAGTGTCCANAGGACTCATTCAAAATTATTTGAATTAAACCTCACAAATTAGAAAGAAAAAATAAATAACATTACAACATTGTAGCTGATTAATATACAAATAAACTACCAATTTAACATGATAAATCACTATTAGTAATTTAGAAAGCAAAAATTAACAAAATTAAAATTTTTACCCATTTAACCTAAAACTTTTCATATTCTAAAGTCGTCAAACACCTATTAACAAATAACTATTGATATAAAATATTCAGTAATTACTTCAATACCGCAAGTTATTCAGGCTGTAAAAAATTTGAGAGAATAACACAGCAAGCATCTTAAACTCTTTCTTGCTTGGATCTTACAAAACAATATATATATATATATATAGCAATGGAGACAGAACATGCCATTAAAGAGACAACCAATTACGATAGTGTTGGAGGCAAAGTAAAAGATTTAAAAAAAAAACTGAAGAAGTAAGCGGTTTCACTAGCATACCAGCTAGTTAATTTATATCAAAAGACATAAAAATCATACAATTAAATAGAATCCATAAGTAAATAAATACATGTGGTGCAATCAAATAAATAAAAGGTTTGTCAAGATGATCAAGTTTGGCAATGAAGAAGACACAACAACTACTGATGAGGATAATCTGTATCTTAAACTTGTGATAATGATGAAGATGCAACAACTACTAATTATGCAGATCTAGCATAATCTTATTTTGATTCAACTACAACAAAAATGACGATAATTACCATAAAAGATTATATCAAAAACAGTCTTTTATGATATAGCCAAGAGCAAAATCAAAGCTAATAGAAGGAATTTTAAATCTATTTCAATGATGAAGAAGGGGTTCACTTAAATGAGGAGACCAAGAAAAAAGGAGAAGTATCATGTTTTGAGTATAGTATTGAATTTTAAACTCTATAATTCAATTTGCTAGCTACTAAAATACCTTAGCAAATTGAATTTCTGCAGGCACGGATTACATCATTCAATTGAATTTCTGCAGGCACAGATACCACTAAAACTCTATCATTCAATTTTCTAACTACTAAAACTCTATCACGTGGATACTACTAAAACTCTATCACACGGATTACACAACATAAACCAATAACGTTATTGTCTCAAACATTAAACCAAAAAAAAAAAAAAATCAATTTTAAACATAGAAACAAACAATCATGTATCAGTACAAATATCTAATCTAAATACATAAAAACTCATATATGAGCCACAACACAAAAGAGGTAGTAACAAAATTAAAAAAGAAAAAGAAAAAACAGCAATAAAAAAGAACAACACTATTAATCTAATCCTTACATTTAACTATTATGTAGGCAGCCACAAGAATAGAGGTTAAGAGCAATTGGGATTTAGAGATACCTAAACTGAATTATCCAGTTTTTCAGTATTAATATAGTATGAGGAGAGGAAGAGATGAAGGAGTTAGAAAGCCAAAGTCTAGTGTTAAGAAGCTGAAGGGTTGCCGTTTGAGATTATAACTGCAAAATACAAATGGTTGCTATTTAAAATTGTAACCATGGAACACAAAGGGTTGTCATCTAAAATTGTAACCATGGAACACAAAGGGTAGGGAACTATTTTCCTTTTATTAGTATTTTTAAATTTTAAAAAAAACTAATTTTAAATTGTAGGACAAATTCAGGAAAAAGAATGGTAATGACATGGCAGCTGATGTGGATCAACCTGAGCGTAGCAACATTAAATGCTACGCTTAACCTTTTAGTAATATATAGATTAGATCTGGCTTTGGGCTGACTATTGCTATATATAGGTTGTACGTGCATGATGCCATATATTTTGCTATCATCGACATGAACTCTTAAATATTATATTGAATGAATATGGGTAGCCACACTACAAAGATGATACTATAAAGACTTAAACACGTCTTCACCCTATAATTATTGTAATGAGCTTATTGAACATGTTGTAGTTGCAAGAAATAGGGTCACTAGTAGAGTGTGTAGTGGTTTATGGTTTATGAAAAAGTATATAGCTGCAAAGATGGAACTCCTATTACTGCCCGAGCAGGAGAAAACATTGTAAGTATTATCTGTTCACTGTAAATACGTGGAATTGTTTGTATTATTTATAGAAAGTAATATATTATTTGGTTCTTTTAGGAAAGCAGGCCAGCATGAAAGAACTTCTGAATGAAAAGGGCACACAACTACAAGGAGAGAGTAGTGGTGGAATCCTATGGTCAAAAGATGATGCATTCACTCAGTTGATGGGTCCAGAGCACAATGGACGGGTACGTGGGGTGGGTTTTGGACGAATCCCTCAGGAAGAAGTCCAAGAAACCTTTCAAAATATACAATGACATCGCCACCTTCCAATGAAACCTCCTAGAGGGTTACGAAATTAGAGACTGTGCTTGTGTCTATGAAGGAGCAACTAGCCCAATCAGATGCAATGCATAAAGAGCAACTAGAGTAAGAGAGAAGTGAGAGGAGGGAAGAAATGTTGCAAATGAGACAAATGATGGCCGAAGCCCAATCAGATGCAATGCATAAAGAGCAACTAGAGTAAGAGAGAAGTGAGAGGAGGGAAGAAATGTTGCAAATGAGACAAATGATGGCCGGATTTAGCACACATATGCATTCTTCATTTCTTTCTCAGGTACAAAAAAAAAATTAATTTAAGGAAAAGTAACTTATTGCAATGAGTTGGAAGAAAATTAGTTGCATTGTGTTCTTTTTTGTCTATTTCATACGAATGTTGTTAAGTGATCTTAATATTATGCCTTTATTATATTCAGGATGACGATGATGATGATTATGAGGATTGATGAGTACTCTCCGGCTGCAAGAAGTATTCTTCAATGTATATAGTAGGATAGTTAACTTAGTTCTTATATTTTTGGGTTTAAGGAGTACTTAGTTATTTATTTATATATTGAATGTATAATGTAGGATAGTTAACTTCTCTAGACATTTGAACTGTCTTCTTTAATTTGACATTTCAATCTATTTATCGTAGCATGTTGTTAATGAATTAATTTGATAGGTTGGTTTGTCCACTTCTTTATTTAGTACTAAATATTTTGGACATATATAAATAGGTTGATAAAATAGCCTAGCAGGTTGCTACATAGATCTGTGAACAAAAACAAAAATCTGTGATGTGCTAGGGAAATAAATAAAAAAAACCTATAGTTGCGTTTTACATTACTATAGCTAAATTAAAAAAAAAACCTGTAGCGGCGTTTATTAAAAGCGGTTATAGCTAAATTAAAAAGAAAAAAAAAACCTACAGCAGCGTTTATAAAACGTGGCTATAGCTAATTAAAAAAAAAAGCTGTGTATGTTAAAGACCTATAGCAGCGTTTATTAAATTCGGCTAAAGTCAATATTAAAAAAAAAACCTTTAGCTGCATTTTTCAAATGATGCTGTAGGTTAAAGACTAGCGTTTGTAAAACACTACTAAAGTCAATATTAAAAAAGAAACCTTTAGCTGCGTTTTTAAAATGGCATTGTAGGTTAAAGACCTATAAAGTTAATATTAAAAAATAAAAATAAAAAACCCCTATAGCTGGATTTTTAGAATGCCGCTATAGGTTAAAGATTTATAGCGGTGCTTTAAAAATGCTGGTATAGTCTAGTCGAGTTTATTGCCGCAGTGTATGGGCAACACTACAAATTGCGGCTATATAAAACGCAAATATAGCTCAAATGAACCTATACTTGCATTTTTAGAAGCTACAAATGCATTTTAAAAAGGCGGCTATAGACCTGATATTTTGCAATGAAGGACACAATTTGTATCTAATGACTAGTTCTACTAGACACGTATTCAAAATTAAACATGTATCCGTATCTTAACATGTTCACTAAAATTAGCCACCGGACACAAACTCTTTCTAATATAAAAACACTAGAAAAAACAGCTACTACTCGCCATACACTTATGAGTTACATAGTTGCTCCGATCCTGCCGCTCACATTGAGGATCTCTCACTGAGGAATGAGGATAGTACATTTGGTTGACTTTCAAAAGCAACCCTGCCATAACTCCCCGAAACCCTTAAAGACATTGGACAATACGACTGCCATCTATCACTATCACCAGGAATCAAACCCACCCAATGAGAAAGCTCAACTCCTATATTTATTGAATCTCCATTGCCCGTGTAGTCCAATCTAGCTGTATATCTTAGCTTGAATAAAATAATTTTTAGGGATTTATTAACTTCTTGAAGTTAGATTGGAAAAAGACTTCGGGTAATTTGGAACTTTTGAAAAAAAAAAAATCATTTTAATAATTTTTTAATAAGAAAACTAATGTGACAAAAATATAGGGAGTGTTAAATCTAAAAGGTATAGTTTCAATAATTTGAGTATTTTTATTACACTAGTTGAAAGACACTGTTTGAGGATCGAATTACTAGAAATGAAGATTATCAAAAAAAAAAAAAAAAAAATAGAAACGAAGAACTATTATCCCATTGGTCTCTCACTCTCTAATAATAATAATAATATAATCAAGTGATTTTTTTTACTTAAAAATTCAACTAGTGGCTACTTACCAAAAAAAAAAAAAGAGTATATCTTAGAACCAAGTATATAAGAGTATAACACGAGATTTGTAATAAGAAAGAAGTAATAAACTTTTTTTTTTTGGGTAATTCATTATTAGAGATATATTAGTCCAATAGTATAGGCCTAAAGTTATTCATACTTTGTGTGTAAGTCAAGTCTCCTACTTGTATCACAAGCCTAGTAATCATAGTTAATATATAGTTAGTTTAAGGTTTGGCCTGTTATAAATACTTATGTTGAGTTCATTGTAACACATGATTTGTACTTCACTCCTATTAATAAAGATGTAACGGTCTAAACTATGTAACTCTCGTGTTTTTTGTATTTCTTGATTTTATACTTACACTTTTGCTTCTATTTTAACATATTTTACATTGTATCAGAGCTAATTTAACATGGTCTTAGAATCAAACTTCGTTCTTGGTCATTAGCAAAATATGTCTCTAAAGCCGCAATCTCCAACTTTAGATCTACACTTCACTCAACACTTGTTCATCTCTACCAAATCCAACAAACTTTCAACCAGATCTATCGCTACCTTCATGCCCCCACAAGGCCTTCCACGTAGCCATTATCGCTGCCTTGCTAGCATCAAAAGCCATAGTCTTCATAGATCTAAATCTTCACACAAGCCATGTCTCTTTTTTCTTTTTTCTTTTTTTTTTCCCCTAAATTTGTGCAAATCGAGCCTTCTTTTGAAGAAACCAACCACACAGATCTCTCCATTGGTCTCTAATCTACAAAAGCCAAGGATTCAGCCTACAACCATTGCCGCACATGCCAACATGCATGGCCAACAGCTTTGGTGGTCATTTCAGGCACCATTCCTTTCCTTTCACTCACTACACTTGTGACATAATCTTCCTTCAATGACCAAAACCCAGAAGATCGATAGCCAGCCACTGTCCCACGTCAACTCACACACTACTAATAGATCCATATGCATCGTCGCCTGTTTCGTGTACCAGCCTTCACCTCGATCACGCTTGCCCATGTGTCGTTTGATCCATCTAATGTTATCCATGATGTCATCATGCCCAATCAGCCTTGCCATGTCAGCACCACATCAACATTAATGCCAGTTAGTGCTTCGTTAGTGCCATGTCAGCTGACTTAGTTTGGTTGACCCAAACCACCTGAATTTGGCTTGTGGACCAAACCATTGACCGTTGACCAGCCTATGATTGTTGGCTTTGACTATAGTTGATTGTTGATTTTGTGTTGACTGTTGACTAAAAGTAAAAAATTTCTGACTAGTCATACTCATTTTTTCACATAGATTCTAATTTTTGCTTACGTTTCTTCATTTGAAGCTCCTAAATCATTCAATTGGCCCATTTCTCATTCATTTTATGTCCTTCCTATGGATGCCCACTGACTTGGGTGTGGGCCTCTTTTGAGTTTGTCCCCCGAAGCATTTCTACATTGGGTGCTTGGTGACGTATTTATGTGTGCATATGCTACTAGGGTGATGTGTGTGTATATCTTTTCTTATTTAATTTTAAGGAGTTACCATCCATTAGTTTTGTTTTAGGTGTGATTGGTCACCTATTTGTCTAATTTGTTTTAGTTACCCAACTAACAAAAAAAAAAAAAAAAAAAAAAACTAACAAAAAAAACTGATTCAAGGATCTTTAAATTAAGGCGAAAAGCACATTTTAGTCCCTACATTTTTAGGCGATTTCTATTTTAGTCCCTAAATTTTATTTTTACCGCTTTTAGTCCCTATCCTGAAAAACGGTTCCGTTTTGGTCCTTGCCGTTACATCAGAAACGGATATTGCTGACGTGACAAACGGCAATAATAAATAATATTTGTTTAATGTCCACGTGGCCTAATTAATAATAAAAAAATATTTTTTGACATTAAAAAATGCCACGTCAGCATATAAATTAAAAAANAAACATGTGAATATATATAAGTAGCATGTGAAGGTCCTTATTTACGATGTTGCAAGAATATAAATATGTATAACCAACATGTGAGTATGATATCACCTTATGCACATTAAAGCGACAAGAAAAACTTATTCTCCAAGTTCATTCTCATGCAAAAACACGACAAACCCCCCCAAAAAAAGGGTTAGTGTAGAGGTAGGGGTCGAGAAATATGTTAGCTTGGTACTATTGATCCAATGGAAGTGAATCATAGACACATATCAAACCTTATAAAAAAGATGCCATTAAAAGATTTAAAGACAACTTTTATGTAAAAAGAAAACATTTTATCTTACATTTGAAAAGATGAGTATTTTCTTTTTGGAAAACATAATGACTTTTTGGGAAAAAGGTTTGTTTTGAAACTAGGGTTAAACAATTTGGGAAAGTAACCCTTAAAAAGGGTTCTCTTAATTTTTGTGTGTTTAAAAGATGGTATTTTCTTTGGTGAGAAAAGAGAGATCAATTTTAAGAAAGAAGGGTTTTGAAAAAAAGAAAAAGAAAAAAGAAGAAGAAATAGCTTTTATGAATCTTAAACAAAACAAAGTCCAAGATTAAAACCATTTTGAAAGCTTAATTTTATTTAATTTTATTATTATTATTTTTTTAAGGTAAAAGGATTCTCATATCCTTTAGAAAACTATACCCAAGATTTAGATCTAAACCATTTGAGATTTTTTTTTTTTTTTTTTTTTTTTTTGTTTTAAGTAAATGGTTTCTGATGAGTCAGAAATTTATGGTCGTCATTATGTGAAGATCGTCATTTACTCAGAGAAGACGTTACACATTTATTACGTTCATTGCTGACGAAACGTAACGGACGGAGCAACAGTCACAGAATGAGCTGTGAACTTCAGACAAAAATTCTGTAACGTATTAGCTGTTGAGCATAAATACAGTGATTCATTGCCCACTGATTAGGCATTCAACTATAAAAGAGAAAGCACCAGAAACCCAAGGTACGATCAATTACACATAAATACTCTGTGAAATCACTCTTTACTCATTTTCTCTCTAGAATCTTTCTCCTTTACTAACTTAAGCATCAGAGTCGGTTTGGCTGACGCCACACTAGCGTTTTACTCTTCCACCCCGTTCATTTTGTAGGTTTTTCATCTACAGAGACAACCCCATTCACAACATCGTCCATCTACTATGACGAGGAGCTCAACTGTTGATTTTTTTCATCATCAGTTTGGCTCTGTCTGTGGGAACACTAATCATTCAAGCCTTCTTTCCTAGTGGCAAAAGAGTTCCTCAGAGTACGAGATGGAAGCAAAGGCCACACCTCAACTAGATACTGTGCAAAAACAACAAATCTAAGCCCTCTTAACTAATGTGGAAGAGTTGACTCACTAGAATGAAGAACTGTGAAAGACAATGGAATCCCAAAATGCAGAACGTCAGCGAATAGGTGAAAACCAAAATGAAGAAGAATCAAACTCTCAAGCCCACAGGTGAGACAGAACTTCAGGAGAAGATTCCACTAGGGTGGAGAATGAGCTTCGCAACATGAGGAAAGAGATGGGCAAACTAAAAAGTTCAATGAAGGACAAAGGCGGAGAGAATTTGGATGGGATGATTCAAAGGATGGACTCACCATTCACTAATGAAATGCTGAATTGTCCTTTCCCACCAAAATTCTGTCTCCCACAGTTGGAGTCATACGAGGGTTCCAAGGATCCCTTGGATCACATAAAATCATTCAAGACGCTGATGCTATTACAGATGACCCCAGACAAGGTGATGTGTATGTCATTCCCAATAACATTGAAAGGAGTAGCCAGGGTATGGTTCAGCAAATACCCCCAGGAACTATTGCAAATTTTGAACAACTCAGTAAGGGTTTTGTTTGTCATTTTATCAGGAGGTAAAGACACAAAAAGCCAATTGGCCATCTTCTCAACATTCAACAGGCAGAAGGAGAATCATTAAGATAGTATGTCACCTGATTCAATAAGGAGCTGCTACAGGTAGATGAAGTTGAAGATCAAGTCATCTTAACAACCTTCTAAGCGGGGTTGCTGCCAAGAGATTTCTTCTTCTCAGTCACTAAAAGTCCACCAAAAACAGTTGCGGAGTTGCTCCATAAAGGTCAGAAGTACATGAATGCAGAAGATGCAGTGCTCGCAAAAGAAATGAAAGGAAAAAGGAAGAGAGAGACGAAGGAATGAGTAGCAATTGCAATAAGAAGAAGGAGACACAAAGTGTTGTGCAGATCACAGGGAAAAAGAAGGAACTTCTAGAGAGGAAACCCAAGTTTACTAACATTACTCCTCTAATAATGCCAATTGAGTAGGTCCTTATGCAGATAAGAGACAATCCCTCCCTATGATGGCCAAAGCCAATTAGCACTCTAATTGAAAGAAGAGACAAAAGCAAGTATTGTAGGTTCCACTAGTACCACGGGCATCATATTAATGAGTGCAAACATTTGAAAGATCAAGTGGAGACTTTGATCTGGCAAGGGAAGTTATAGAAGTATGTCAGAAAGACGGAGCCCTATAAATACCAATGGAAGGATGACCAGGACAAAACTATGGAGGCAGGGGATAGCAAACCCTCTGTAGGAGAGATAAAGATGATCTCGGGAGGACTAATGGTAGGCAGAACTCTGAAGTCCCTGAGAAAAACATAGGCGAGAGAAATAAACAGCATCCATTCACGGCTCCCTCCAATGAAGATGCCAAAGAATGATGAGCCTGACATCATCTTCTTAGAGAAAGATGGTCGCGGCACCAGGCAACCCCATGACAATCCACTAGTAATCATGCTCAGAGTAGAAGAGTTCAACATCCATCGGGTGTTCATTAACAATGGAAGCTCGGTAGATATCATCTACTTGCTTGCATTTTAGCAGATGAAACTGGATAAGAAAAGGACCAGTGCTTCCACCTCACCTCTGGTGAGCTTCACAGGGGATAGAATCGTCCCTAAAGGCATCGTCACTCTAACTATGATTGCAAGAACTTACCTAGCACATGTTACCAAGGAAATTGATTTTCTCATAGTTAATTGCCCTTCAACATACAACATCATCTTGGGAAGACCTGTGCTCAACAGATTAAGAGTAGTAACGTTAAAATAATACTTGAAGGTGAAGTTTCCAATAGCCCATGGAGTAGGAGAAATCATCAGGAGATTTGATGAAGGTATTGAAGATAGGAACTGCATTCCCAACTTTAGAGAAAGAGAAGATGATCTCCTTCTTAAGGGCAAACAAAGATGTTTTCGCCTGGAAACACGAGGACATGCCCGGGATTGATAAGAAGATCATACAGCATTGTCTCAACGTCAACCCAGAATGCAAGCCTATACAGTAGAAGTGGAGAATATTTGCACCAGAGCGCAATAAAGTTGTAATTGAAGAAGTAGAGAAGCTGTTAGAAGCCGATTTCATCAGGGAGGTCTTCTATCCCGATTGGTTAGCAAACATGGTCATGGTAAAGAAGAGTAATGGCAAATGGAGAATGTGCGTTGATTTCACAGACTTGAACAAAGCCTGCCCAAAAGATAGCTTCCCTTTGATGAGGATTGATCAGCTAGTATACTCAACTGCTGGACTTAAACTCTTAAGTTTCATGAACACATTTTTTGGATACAACTAGATTCTTATGGATGAAGACAATCAAGAGAAAACCTCATTTTTACCAGCCAAGGGTTGTACTGCTACAAAGTTATGCCATTTGGACTGAAGAACACAAAAGCCATCTACCAAAGATTGGTGAATTGCATGTTCTCTCACCAGATTGGAAGGAATGTGGAGGTGTACGTAGACAATATGTTGGTGAAAAGTAAAAATGAAGCCAACCACTTGGACGATCTTAAAGAAACCTTCAGCACACTACGTAAGTACAACATGAAATCAAACCCTGCAAAGTGCGTTTTTGTTGTTGCTTTAGGAAAATTCTTGGGATTCATTGTGTCCCAACTAGGAATAGACGCAAATCCAGAAAAAGTAAAAGAGATAACCGAGGTCAAATCACCAAAAACTGTGAAGGAGGTGCAGAGCTTGACAGGAAAAGTTGTAGCCCTAAACAGATTCGTCTCTAAGGCAACAGACAAGTGCATGCCATTCTTCAAGGTATTGACAAAAGCCTTTCAGTGGAATGATGAATGCGAGGAAGCCATTGAGAAGTTAAAGGAGTACTTGATGAAGCCACCTCTATTAAGCCCCTCGGTGATGGGAGAGAAGCTGTTTCTCTACTTAATAGTATCCAATATTGCAGCAAGTTCAGCACTGATCAGAGAAGAAGGGAACATCCAGAAGCTAGTTTATTATACTAGCTAGGCATTCTAAGGAGCAGAGGTAAATTATCCAAGGATGGAAAAAATAGCTTTCGCCTTATTTCCAAGCACACTCCATCGTCGTCATGACTGACTAACTCATAAGAAAGACGATGAACAAGATAGATGCAGCATGCGACTCATTTAATGGGCAATTGAATTGGGCCAATTTGACATCGAATATCAGCCCCGAGCAGTAATCAAGGCCCAAATGCTAGTAGATTTTATTGTAGAATTCACTTACCCCTATAAGGAAGAAAACCCTTCTATGGAAACATGGACAGTTCAAACAGATGGGTCTGTCACGAAAAAAGTAAGAGGAACAGGAGTAGTGCTCATATCTCCAGAAAAAGAAACATTGAAGTGTGCAGTTAGATTGTAGTTCCCAACAACAAATAACGAGGTAGAATATGAAGCATTGTTAATAGGGCTAAGTCTAGCAAAGGCTTTAGGAGTAAAAAACCTTATCGTCCAAGCTGACTCTCTGCTAATAATTGGAGAAGTGAAGGGAGATTATGAAGCCAAAGAAGAAAGGATGTAGAAATACTTGAAGATCGTCCAATGACTCTTATAGCACTTTGATAGTCTAGACTTTGTGCAAATCCCTCGAACCAAAAATGCAGAAGTTGACTTTCTAGCAAGATTGTCTTCGTCAGATGATTACAATGTGACCTTCGAACTATGTGTAGAGATAAAGGGTAGCCAATCACACAATGTGAGCAAGTTCTAAAAGAGCAAGATGAGTGGATGACTCCCATTGTCCGTTACTTGAAAGAAGGATGGCTCCCTAAAAACAAGATAGAAGTAAAGAAGATACAGATCAGAGTAGCTCACTTTGTCATTATTGATGGTGTGCTGTACAGACAAGGATATTCACTCCCATATCTAAGATGTGCCAGTTTAGAAGAAGCAGATTATATGCTCCACGAGATACATGAGGGAATATATGGAAACCATGTTGGGGCAAGATCCTTAACAGGAAAGGTGCTCAGAGCAGGATATTACTGGCCAACCCTACAGAAAGATGCGTACAACATTATCAGAGCATGCGACAAGTGTCAACGCTTCGTAAACGTCCAGAGAGACTAGGAGAGACGATGACACCTATATCCTCACCATGGCCCTTCGCCCAATGGGGAATTGATATTATGGGTCCATTCCCTCTAGGGAAGAAGCAACTCAGATTTCTGATTGTTGCAATCGATTACTTCATAAAATGGGTAGAAGCGGAGCCAGTGGCAACGATAACAAAGGCTAAAGTCATAAGTTTTGTGTGGAAAAACATCATTTGAAGGTTTGGAGTCCCACATGTCATAATATCGGACAATGGAAAGCAGTTTGACAACCCTAAGTTTCGAAAATTTTGCCAAGACTTAGGAGTCAAGAACCACTACTCTTCTCCAGGACACCTTCAGGCCAACGGCCAGACAGAAGTAACGAACAGAAGCTTGCTCAAAATTATCAAAACTAGGCTTGAAGGGGCAAAGGGGGCATGGCCTGAAGAACTACAAAATGTTCTTTAGGCATATAGGACGACCACAAGAGTTCCAACAGGAGAAACACCATTTAGCCTGACATTTGGCATTAAGGCCGTCATACTAGTGGAAGTAGGATTGACAAGCTTCCGAGTCAAAACATATGAAGACCAGAAGAATCAGCAGGAGCTTAACTGTAATCTGGACCTAGTTGATGAAGTCAGAGAAGAAGCTATGAAGCGAATGGCCAAACACAAGGAAGCAATGGTAGGATACTATAACAGAAAGGTTAAGGTAAGAAGGTTCAACATAGGAGACCTCATCTTTAGAAAGGTATCACAAGCAACAAAGGACCCATCCCAAGAAAAACTGGGACCAGCCTGGGAAGGCCCCTACGAAATAATCCATCATTCTAGAGAAGGCTTCTACTACCTGAAGTCTTTAGACGGCCAAGACCTGCCTCGACCATGGAATATAGAACACTTGAAGAAATACTGCCAGAAAGGAATGCTTTACATTTCAAGTTGCCTAATCTTCATATCATTATATATGACAGTCATTACTTTCGTCATTCATAAGATCAATAATACATGAAAGCATTATCCATGTGTATTTATCAATGATTATCCATGATCTATCAAAACATGTACAACGCTTAGGAGTCATCCTTGGGAGACGTCCCAAGGACCTTCGTCATTAAGATTTCAAATTGAAAGCTATTCACGCACAGCCAACAGCGTCATAGCCATTGAAGTTGTTGATACACAACTAACAAAGTCGACTAAATCAGAGTTGTTCAAACATAACCAATATAATCATCATTTAAGACAAAAAAAATGGTTAACTTAAATGATGCTCCATACCACGACTCTAAGTCACAAGTACAGTGCAACATCGTCATTCAAACATGACTAAATAAAAAGCTGTTCAAACACAGCTAAAAATGCTAAGTTGTTCAAACACAACTAATGTTGTCATTCAAACGTGACTCAATCAAAAGCTGTTCAAACATAGCAAAAAATGCTAAGTTATTCAAACACAACTAACATCGTCATTCAAACACGACTCAATAAAAAGCTGTTCAAACACAGCTAAAAATGCTAAGTTGTTAAAACACAACTAACATCGTCATTCAAACATGACTCAATAAAAAACTGTTCAAACACAACTAAAAATGCTAAGTTGTTTAAACACAACTAACATTGTCATTCAAACATGACTCACTAAAAAGCTGTTCAAACACAGCCAAAATTGCTAAGTTGTTCAAATAAAACTAACATTGTCATTCAAACACGACTCAATAAAAAGCTGTTCAAACACAGCTAAAAATGCTAAGTTGTTCAAACATAACTAACATCATCATTCAAACATGACTCAATAAAAAACTGTTCAAACACAGCTAAAAATGCTAAGTTGTTTAAACACAACTAACATTGTCATTCAAACGTGACTCACTAAAAAGCTGTTTAAACACAGCCAAAATTGCTAAGTTGTTCAAATAAAACTAACATCGTCATTCAAACACGACTCAATAAAAAACTGTTCAAACACAGCTAAAAATGCTAAGTTGTTTAAACACAATTAACATCGTCATTAAAAAATGACTCTCTAAAAAGCTGTTCAAACACAGCCAAAAATGCTAAGTTGTTCAAACACAACTAATATTGTCATTAAAACATGACTCCATAAAAAGCTGTTCAAACACAACTAAAAGTGCTAAGTTGTTCAAACACGACTAAAATCATCATTCAAACATGACTCAACAAAAAGCCGTTAAAATACAGAGTACTAAACACAATTGAGATCGTCATTCAAACATGACGTAGTAAAAGCTGTTCAAACACAGCTAAAGAATGCCAAGTGTTCAAATACACCTAAGGTCGTTATTCAGAGATGACTCAAAACACAACTAAAAACACTAGGGTGTTCAAACACGATCAGCGCTGTCATTCAAACACGATTGTTCCAACATAGCCAAAAACAGAGAGCTGTTCAAAGCATGAGCTAAGTATGAAAAGTTGCTTCAACACATCATCACAGAAGGTTGTTCAAGCACAACTAAACATAAAAACAGTTGCATGTTGCAACCAACCTACCTGTCAATTATCAAAGTAATTGTTTAGTTGCCCAAAATAGAGGGCCTAAAGGAATTGTTCAATTGCCTAAAACAATGGGCCCAAAGAAAATATTTTTCTTGCCTTGCAATAAAAAAAAAAAGAAGATTACTGCTCATTAGGGACAAGGGCCTCCTTCATCACTTTAGCAGTGTTTTTGGCTTCCTTCGTCTTATTCTCCGCTGTAACCTCAAAGGGATGATCAGAAATAAGTTCCTTCTCGACGTCGTCCACAGCCGAGCCAGAGAGATCCAAGTTAGGATGATGCTTCGCCATCCACTTCACGAAGAGATTGAAGCCCTCCACATAGTACTTGCACTAGTCATCAGAATACTTGTCAAAGTCTTTGAAGTCTTGTACCGCTATGGCCCCGACGTTCTGTAGTTTCAACTCCAGGTCATCGATCTGCTTGTCCTTCAACTTGTAGAAGTCCTTCTCCACTTGTAGGCTCTTCTCCAAGGTTGCCACATGCTCCTTCTCAGTCTCGGCAGTAAGAATAGCAACATTGTTCTTTAGCGTCTCATTCTCAGCAGATAAAGACTTGACCAAGGGCTCAAATGTGGCCATCTTCTTTTCTTAGTCCAAGAGCTTCCTAGAGACGAACATAGACTCCCCCAATGCCTGCAAAGAAATTCTCCCTTACCAAAAACAAAACAAAGAAAAAGAAGAAGCTAAAAACAGCCTACCTGCACAAGCTTGTGGATATGGGATGACATCACCTCACTGGATGACTTCATCATCAGAGGACCTAGATCTTCCACAAAAAGTGCCTCATGGGCCTTCAAAGCTGCTGGTCAGTGTCATCCCAGAAGGTAGGAAGGAAAAATTTACCACCAGCCTTTTTCTTCTTCCTAAACTCCTCTCAACTAGAAACAATCATCACCAATGACGAAGTGGGAGAAGTAGGGCACTTAGCAGGCGAATGGGTAGGAGAAGGCGTTGTCACAGGATCTTTCTTAATAATGTCACCAGCCTTTTTCTTGGACAAAAGACCACTAACGGTGCCACCCTTGGCCTTCTTCTCTTGGGCCTCAACTAATTTCTGTTTGCTAAACCTAGTCATCATTTTTGAAAGGACGAGGCAAAAGAAAAAAGAAGAAGAGGAAGAAGAAGAAGAAGAAGAAAAAGAAGAAGAACAGAAAGAAGAGGGCAGAAACATGTACTCTTTCTCACAACTTCCAAATTCTTCCAAACCTTAGTAGACGGTTCCAGACCTAAAAAGTGTAAAAACAAAGACTGAGGAGAAACGAGTTCGTTAAAATCCTTGACAGACTCAAGATACTCATTTACTTTCTCAGCGTGACGTTGGTACCTCTTCTTCAGACGAGGACGCTGGGCAACTACAAAACAATAATACAAATAAGTCACCTATCATCGTTACTCATAAAAGAATGTAAAAGCAATTGAAAAGACGAGAAGGATGCACCAGGCACGGGAACTCCCCAACTATGAAAAAACTTGGGGGGTTTGTCCAGGTCCTCACCAAGGACAAACTCCCAACCACTTCCAGAGATAAAAAAGATATTTGGCTTCCAGTTTTAGAGAGATGAGCGGTAATCAAGGATTAGCCTAGAAGCCCTATCGCACGGCTTAAACTCATAATGGCCGGGGTCCTTAGATTTCCTAAGACAATAAAAATGGAGGAATTCGTCCCTCTTGATGACATTGCTATCATTACGAACATCCATACCACCATGAAAGAAATGAGAATCTGCCAAGAGTTAGGCACTAACTGTGCTGGAGCAAGATGTAAATAGGAAAAAAGTTCCCTAACAAAGGGATGAACAGGAAAACGAAGGCCACAGACAAAATCAGCCTCATAAAACAAACCTCATCAGCATAAGAGTGACAAGCCCTCTCTTTGTCACTCGGGATCCTAATTTTTATAGAATTAGGGAATTGAAACCTATCCCTGATTCATTGCTTGTCCTTTCCCATAAGGGAACAGGAGATGTTCTAGGCTTTATAGGGGGTGGACAAAGAAGTGGCTTTCGAGACCACACAATCATCAGACGGGGATAGCCCCATCTCCAGATCACTAGACTAGACCTCAGACATTTTCAATGACCTAGCTACCCTAGTAGAATGGGAAACAGAGGAAATAACAAAGAAAGAATAGAGGTATACTGATAGTCCTCTCCTACAAAGAAACTAATCCTCTCAAGGCACTCCCCCTCTACGGACTCAAGTAAACTACCTAAATGAGTGAAAAAGAAAGCTATCGAAGGACAATATACTCTAACAGCAGAATAATCTACCATGGAAGAATCAGAAAAGAAGAAATAGCACAAAGAACTTACTAGGAATCGCAGGACAGAGAAAGGAAGCTTGGAGAAGAAACAAACCCTAGAACGAAAACTGAATAAGAAAAAAATACTGAAGAAAGGAAAGAGGAGGAAAAAATGCAAAACAAGTGGCCAAAACATGCGCAGGAAAACCGAGACATGTTCGCACGACATATGCATCCTGGCCGTACACGTGGCATTCAATTGCTCAAACATCGAAACCGTCATCAATGTGCAATACACAGAATACAAAGCATTAGACTAATTTGTTCTTATCTCGTCTAACAAACGACCATTCGAACAAGGGGGCAACTGATAAGTCAGAAATTTATGGTCGTCACTACGCGGAGATCATCATTTACTTAGAGAAGACGTTATGCATTTATTACAATCATTGATGACAAAACGTAACGGACGGAGCAACGGTCACAGAATGAGTTGTGAACTTTAGACAAAGATTCTGTAATGCACTAGCCATTGAGCATAAATACAGTGATTCATTGCCCATTGATTAGGCATTCAACTATAAAAGAGAAAGTACCAGAAACCCAATGTACGATCAATTACACACAAATACTCTGCGAAATCACTCTCTACTCATTTTTTCTCTAGAATCTTTCTCCCTTACTGACTTAAGCATCGGAGGCGGTTTGGTTGACACCACACTGGCGTTTTACTCTTCCACCCCGTTCATTTTGTAGGTTTCTCATCTACAGAGATGACCCCATTCATAGCATTGTCCATTCGCTACGATGAGGAGCTCAACTATTGATTTTTTGCATCATCAGTTTCCATGGTTTTAATGGAAGAAAGATGATTTAGGAAATGAAAATCCATGGTTTTTGTTCATCTTTTAAGGTAAAATGAAAGTTCAATCTTAACTTCTTTGGCAAAAGATTTTAAAAATGGCATTGATTGAAGGTTTAAAAGATGCCCCATTGGAAGGCTTTTTGCTTGAGGATGGACATAAAAATCTTTTTATTTAGAAGGCTTGTTAATAGGTCTTGAAGTATAAAAGAAGTTTGTGCCCCATGATAGAGAGAGTGGTTAAGCTGTAACATCATGCATATGGGGCATTGGACTTGGAATATTTTATTACACACTTTCTATTGCACAACATTCACACTTTTGAAATCTCATTTTTAAAATTCAATTTTAGTTAAAATTGTGAAATCATATTTTAAAAACATGGTTTCATGATTTCAATTCATGTGACAATGAATGTTTAATAACGAGTGTGTGATAATTATTACCCAAAATATAAATCTGGTTTAAATAAGGGCACATTCGTATAGTTGAGTTCAATTTATTCCTATTCAACTCTCTTTTTTGTAGGAAATACGAGAGAAGTTTCCCAAGGATACCAAAAATATTATGAGTCATATGCCTTACATGTAAGATGTTACTGCTCAAGCACTCTTTATCATTCATGGGGCATAAACTTCTTTTATACTTTAAGATGATGTGCTAAAATTGTCAGTGAGTTGTTGGCCCTAAGTCACGCCAATGAGTACTTGTGGAATAAGAACACAAGGAACAAGCAGAAGGCACTAGTGTGGTACCGGCCAAGAACCCTTCGAAGGTCAAGTTAGCGAATGAGAAATCTCTAAGAACTCTATAGTGAGAGAACTAGGGATTTTCAACGTACTTGAGGAATAAGGAGGTCTGGTGCTTATATCATAGTGAGTAGTAAATCAACATCCCTTAGGAGTAGGGATTTTCCTTTACGGGGAAAATCTACTATTAGGGTTTCTGAGATTGTAGGGCTTTCGTGCATGGTGTACAAGATGTTTCCTTGTATGAATACTTGTGGGGGCCAAGGAAGACCAAGCTGGCCCTGTTGGATTTTTCATTCACCCTATCGGCCTTTTACTCACCCCGTTTGCCTTCCATTGTGTTGAGCATTAATGTGGCCTCGTCGCTTTTCACGCCGTCCCTCTGGATCATCCATTTGCTCCTGTGGGATTTACGGACCCGTGGGCACCGTCAGTTTCCTTGTGTGGTGTTATTGAGATTTGTTGAACCTTAGTCAAAATTACCCCTATCAGCTGCCCCTTACTCCATGGTTCCATTTGTTTTAGCTAACTGACTGTGGAGTAATGAGTAATTATGATCATTAATTAGAGTTTTATCTAAGAGTGTGTCATTAAATGGTGTAGGCAACCCTATGTTTAAATTCTAAGTGACACATGGCACTTGCTAGTTGGCCTTGTTTCCAATCAAAAGTATCGCTTCGTTTGTCATGCCCCTTTGTCCTATAAATAGTTCCTTCCTCCTCAGCTGTTTCCTTTATTTTGTTTTTATTCCTTAAGAGCTCTTGAGATCAGATCACTTTCATCAAGTTGTCATTCTTGAGTGCCCATCCTTTGCATTGCTCTATCATTTTTGAGGAACCCATTGTTGTGAGATACCATCGACCTTCCTTGTAAGTCCCCTTTGTTGTCTTTTTCTTTATTTATTTTCTCAGTTGGTTGTCGCCTATATAGAGACTCGTCAAATAGGTTCTTAGAATACCTTCGTCGCTTATAGGTAAATAGAAGTTAGGTGGTAGAGAAGCGACGAGTGAATAGTCGTCGTCAGTTCGTGAGGGTACGAGCTACGATGAGGTCTACTAGTCAGGTAGTGGGCCCGAGGAGGGCTCAACCTGGTCCCTAAAAATGGAACTGTCTATTTATTCTCCTGATGATGGGGAAGAGAAGGAGTATGAGGAGTATGAAGAAGGAGAAGACAACGAGGGAAAGGAAGGAGAGGAAGGGGAAGGTAAGGAGGAAGAAGAGAGTGACGAGGAGAGTCAAGAGGAAAGTGACGAGTTGGTAGGCCAGGTGGATGGTAGCAGTAGTAGGCCCTGCACTCTACCTAAGATATGGATGGTGAATGATTTCTATCAGTCCATGTCACAGAAGGTCTTCAACACCCTTCGTGACGGTCACCAAATTCCTGATAGCATTCCTATCCGCCTGCTAGGGAAATCTGAGAGGTGTTATTTGGGGAAGATGACGGACGTTGGCATGTACGATGCCATGTTCACCACTGGGTTGTGACTGTTGTTGATGGAAGTACACCGTAAACTTGCCAACTACTTTGGCTTATTCGTCAGCTAAATTGCCCTGAATGCGTGGAGGAGTTTTATTAGTGCCAAAGTGATATAGGGTCAGTTGAGCAAGGGAAACTGTCGACTTACGCTCGATGAGTTCTTTTATTGTTACAAGCCCCAGCAAAAATCTTCATCAAAGGGCATCTACCACTTCCTAGCTAGGAAGTCATTGCTCAGACTATTGTTTGACATGCCAGATTCCAACAGAAACTAGAAGAATAGGTACTTTTTTGTCAAGGGGATAGAGTGGGTGTGCAGGCCTAAGGAGTAGGCTAGCATGCTTGACAGATTTGATAACACTTGGGGGATTGTTAAGGAGTCTGGTGAGCCATCGACTTTTCATATCTTCGTCAGGTTTAGTTTCGTACCTAACACTTAGATCTTTCTTGTTTTTCAGCTCAAGTCCGTCCTGAGATGACTGAGAGAAATTTCTTAGGAAGGTTTGGGTGATCCCCCTGGAAGAGAGGAAGTGGAAGGACTTGGTTACCCTTGACACCCTCCATGCCTTCTGCGGTGGTCCAGAGTCGACGCCTATAGCTCGACAACTGCATGCCTCTTCACGACGTCGTAAGTTCACTTGTCCGTTTATATTTTTGTTACATATTTTTCTACCTCGCCTGTCCATTTTGTAATTCGTCCTGTTAGGACATATCTGATTTGATGATAGGAACATATGTCAATACTTTATGTAATTGGCTAATCTTTTGACAAAACACACTTTACTTGTAATTGGGTAGATCTAGGATGTGTTTAATGCTTCATAAACAAGGTTTCAAGTTCAAGTGTTAAAACCATGCAAGTTTGTCCAAGAAACAAGTGAAGAAGTGTTGGATTTTAAAGTTTGATAGATAGCTCGATAGCTAGTATCTATTGAGGTTTAAAAAGCTGCTGAAGCCCGAAACTCGACAGCTAGCTCGATAGATACCCTATCTGTTAAGATTTATAAAAAATAGATTTTTAGTTTTGTTTTGCATCCAATCTATGTGTATATGTTTGGGCTTTCTTTTCTCACAACCCTAAACATATATAAGGATTATTTTAAGAGCCGTCAAAGGTTACGCGAGTGTGAAGCAAAGTTGTGTTCATGCAAATTGTGACCGGAGATAGAATTTGCCCTAGTTCATCTTTCTATTGAAGAAGCTGCTGTGTTTGTACACCATAGGGTTTTGTGACCAAAGAGCTTCGTGATCTTCATTGTGTGATGAACTGAAAAACTTTGCAGCTAACATCTTTCTTAAGTTGGTGATTAAGTCGCGTACTAGGATCTGCGCATATATTAGTTAGTCATGTACTAGGAGCCGTGCATTGAATAGGAGAGATTGTCACTATAGAATAAGTCTAATTGGGTATTGGGGTAAGGGTTCAATTGTAGGTTAGTATAAGATACTAGGATTCCTTTAATTGTAACCGCTTGTTTTGATAAAAGTGGATTTTCAAAGTGGTGACCTTAAAATCAACCGGTGGAGTTTTTGCCGTGTAGGTTTTCCCCATTCATAAACAAATCACCGTATCAATTTAATTTCTGTTACATTTAGTTAATTGGTGATTTGTTTGTGCTGCCATGCATATTGTATGTTAATATGATTAATTAATCAACTCGCCTAATTAATTGGTTAATTCATCACAATGAGTCAATACATTCTTGGCCTATCACGTCCCATCACTTTTTCCAGAGATGGATGTAGGCAAGTAGAGGGCGCTGATAAGGAAGTCAGCTACTGTGCGCAAGTAGCAAGGGGAGGCTTCGGGGTCGACACCTAAGGTGGTCCTTAAGGTTGCCTCAAAGAGAAAAAATGTTACCAAGGATGACCATCCACCTAAGAAGGGGACGGGCCAATCTGTGGGGGATCAGTAGCGGAAATCCCTTCCCCTCATTCACCACAGGGTTGGCAAAGGTTTGAAGATAGGTAAAGGCCCCATCATTACCAACCCCGTCTAAAGGCTGGTCACGCATAAAGATTATGCCATTGAGATGGTCATCTCGATCAGTAAGGAGACGGATCTGGACCCCTGTGGTGAGCCTGCCACTGAAGACTTGGGGGCTTTGGGCCTTTATGATCTGTTGAGGGTACATATCCGCCATTTTCAGTTTGATAATTCTTGTGTATTCATCTTTACCTCTGTCATTCTTTTTTATTTTAGGTGTTGGTGCGGATGAGGGCCCTCCAGGACAAATGTGTGGCCAACGAGGGGGTAACCGTCAGTTCTGCAAGTGTTAGGAGATAGAGAACAAGGAATGAGAGCAGTATATAAAGGCTGTTCACACCCTTAACAAGGAGTTGACGGCCAAAATTGTGGCTCTTACGGAGGAGACCTGTCGGCGCAAAAAGGTAAAAAAGGCAAAGACCAATCTAGCAACGGAGCTGGCTGCTCTTCGTGATCAAATTGTCAAGGCCAAGGTTGACGTCGTGGCGGAGTTTCGAGTCTCCTAACCCTTTTTCAGTGCATGCGATGTTTACTATGGAGATGGGTTTGACGATTGCTTGAAACAAGTTGGAGTCGTCTATCCTGATTTGGACTTGTCTCAGATCATCATAGATGACACTGTCCTACCGACCCCTGGGGGAGACGATGCTATCAGTGATGAGACTATCGATTCTGTTTATACGGTTGAGCAGGAGGTAAAGGACACTGTCAGCTTGGATGTCGCTCAGCCTACCCCTAAAGGCCTCGATGCCGCTATGGTCTCGTCAGTTATGGACCCGACGACTGTGGATGGCCCGTCCACTGTGAATTTGACCTTTCCTGATGCTTCTCCATCCTGATTTCCACCCTTCTCTTTTTGTATTTAAATTTTTGTGGGATTATCTATAAGACAATGATTAATGCCCCTTTCTTTTGGGCTTTCATGTAAAAATATTTACCCTTTTGGGTTACGTCTACTGCTATTATCTGTTGCATATTCTTGTTTCATTTTTGTTTTTATGATAACTGTGTGTATGCCTCTGTTATATTGGTGTTGTTGCTATTCTATTTTATCCGTCCACCCCGTAGGTAAGACTTAACAAAATTTTGGGACCGGGTACCTGTTCGTATCCTTGGTTATCCGTCCACCCTGTAGGTAGGACTTAACGTGGTATAGATGATTTGCTGAAGAGTAGAGAGTAGAACAACATTTCTGATAATCCATCCAAGTCTCATTAATAATAGAAAAAGCTAAAAAGAAACTTAACATCCTTAGAGTCTTAACAAAAAATGAAAAAACAGAAAGAAAGCGATAAAATAGGCTGCATCTGATAGTATTTCCTCAAGTGCTCAGTATTCTATGGGTGATGGAGCCTCTGTCCGTTGAGGATTTCCAGGTAGTAGGTCCATTTTCTATGGCAGTCGATGATCTGGTACGGTCCTTCCCAAGTAGGGCCTAGCTTACCCTATGAGGGATCTCAAGTAACCGTTGTTACCTTCCTTAGGACCAAGTCCCCCACTTGAAAGTGACGAGACTTGACCTTGGTGTTATAGTGTTTTGTTGGGATAACGGCATCATGCCAATACGCGAGGCAGAAAGGTGTCTCCCCTGCAGATGTGCGAGTCGTCGTCCTGTATGCCCATAAGACGTCGGGTAGCTCTTCTAGCCATATACCCTTTGTCCCCTCGAGTCGAGTCTTGATCATCTTGAGTAGGGATTGGTTTGTGACTTTAACTTGTCCATTGGCTTGAGGGTGAGCGGGATAGGAGTAGTGGTTCTTGATTCCTAACTATTGGCAAAAATCCTTGAATGCGTCATTGTCGAATTGCTTGCCGTTGTCAAAGACGAAGACCTTGGGGATCCTAAAGTGGCAAATGATGCTTTTCCAGAAGAAATTTTGGACATTTTTCTTTGTGATAGTGGCCAATGGTTTTACTTCGACCTATTTGGTAAAGTAGTCGATCTCTACGATGAGGAACTTGAGCTACCATATGGCAATTGGGGAAGGGTCCTACTATATCCAATCCCCATTAGGCGAACGACTAGGGGGCGCTCATAGGAGTAAGCTCCTAATGGCTATCGCATGATGTTGTTGAAGTATTTGTGCTTGTCACATGCCTTTTTGTAGGACTAGGCATCCTTCTGCATAGTAGGCCAGTATTATCAACCTATATCAACTTGTGAACTAGTGAGCGTGCCCCTGAGTAGTTCTCGCATACCCCTTCGTGCACTTCCCTCATGACAGAGTTTGCTTCGTCGGGGGTTAAACACCTTAGATATGGATGGGAGAAACCCCTTTTGTAAAGGACATCCCCAATCATTAGGAAACGCGACGACTGTACCTTCAGTCTATGGGAAGCGTTGCAGTCTTTTAGCAATGTCCTATTCCTAAGGTAGGATACAATTGGTGTCATCCACTCGGTTCCAAGGGGGACAACCTGTACTTCTATTTTGTCAATGGTAAAGGAATATTGGACAAAGGATAGCACCTGATTAGTGATGTTTGTATACTCTGTGGATGCAGCTTTGGCCAAACGGTTTGCCTTCTCTTTTTCTTCCCTTTGGATATGTACAAACATAGTTGAGAATCCCTCGCTTATCTTGTTTTTGACCATGCTAAAGTATTCTTTCATCTGTACCCTTTTTGCTTTATAGTCACCATTGATGTGCCCGACAACAACCTGCAAATCGCAGTGTATGACTACCGATACGGCTCTTGCTGCTTTAGCTAAGTTAAGGCCTAAGAGGACCATTTCATATTCTACCTTATTGTTGGTTGTTGAGAATTGGTGGTGGACTGCACACTCTACTTTATCTCCTTCTGGTGATTGTAGCAAGACCCCAGCTTCTCTAGCTCGTTGATTAGACGAACCATTCATCCATATCATCCACACCATTGGTTCCACTTCCCCGTATTCTTTTGTTGTGAACTTGACAAAGAAGTTGGCTAAAAAGCTTGTGCCTTGATTGTAGTCTTGAGCTGATATTGGACGTCGAACTCACCAAGTTCTATCGCCTATAGAACTAATTGTCCTACTGCCTTTGGGTTGTTCATCGCCTTCTGTAGCGGTTTTTTTTTTTTTTTGGACCACTATGGTGTGTGCTTGAAAGTACGGCCTGAGTTTTCAGGCAATAATGATTAATGCGAAGGCTAACTTCTCCATTGGGGGATATCTTCCTTCAGCTCCCTAGAGTGCTCAACTGGTGTAGTAAACGAGTAACTGCACTTAGTCTTCTTCTCATATGAGAGCGGAGTTGATGGTCGTTGAAGACATGGTTAAGTAGAAGGAGAGCTTTTCACCAGGTTTGGATGGACTGAGCAACGATGGGGATGCAAGGTAGGTCTTTAGTTCTTTAAATGCCTTCTAGAACTTGTCAGTCCACTCGAAAGCCTTCCTTAGCACCTTGAAGAAGGGTAGACACTTATCCGTTGCCCTGGAGACAAACCTAATAAGGGCTGTAACCCTATCGTTTAGGCTTTGCACCTCTTTGGTGTTCTTCAGAGGAGCCATCCCCATTATAGCTTGAACCTTGTCGGGATGAGCTTCCACACTGCGTTGTGATACTACAAAGCCCAAAAACTTCCCTAATGCAATGCTGAACACACATATACTGGGGTTGAGCTTCATATTATAGAGGCGAAGGGTTTCAAATGTTTCCTGAAGGTTGTTAAGGTGGCTAGCCTCCCTTGTGCTTTTTACGAGCATGCTGTTTATGTACACTTCTACATTCCGCCTAATCTATTGGGCAAACATCTTGTTCACAAGCCTTCGGTATGTCACCCCTGCGTTCTTTAGTCCAAATGGCATGACTTTGTAGTAGAAGAGTCTTTGGCTTGTGACAAATGAGGTCTTTTCTTGGTCAGTTACATCTAATATGATTTGATTGTACCCAGAGAAAGTGTCCATGAAACTTAATAGCTGATGGCCAGCCGTAGAGTCCATAAGGAGGTCGATGCACTGGAGTGGATAGCTATTCTTTGGGTATGCCTTGTTTAGGTTGGTGAAATCTACGCACATTCTCCACTTGCTGTTTGCTTTTTTTGACTATGACTACGTTGGCCAACCATTCGAGGTAGTAGACTTCCCTGATGAAATCTGCCTCCAGCAGCTTGCGTACCTCTTTAGCTATGGCTTTGTCCCTTTCTTGGGTGAAGACCCTCTTCTTCTGCCAGATTGGGGGGAAGGACGGGCATACGTTGAGCTTATGTACCATGGTACTGGGATTGATCCCTAGCATGTCCCCGTGGCTCCAAGTGAAGATGTCTTGATTATTCTTTAGGAAGAGGGCAAGCTCTTTGCGAATTGAAGGGTTGGGCATACGTTGAGCTTATGTACCATGGTACTGGGATTGATCCCTGGCATGCCCCCGTGGCTCCAAGTGAAGATGTCTTGATTATTCTTTAGGAAGAGGGCAAGCTCTTTGCGAATTGAAGGGTCGGCTTATGTGCCGACAAGAGTGGTTAAACTAGGGGTATCATCATCCAAGGGGATTTCTTCTAGATCCTCTATCGGTTCTACAGTAACCTTTCTTTCCTCGATGTTCAAGGCTTGTAAATGATCATCCATCTCTAGCATGGCTATGTGGCACTCGCGGGTGGCCATTTGGTTTCCTCGCGCTTCTCCTATTCCGTACTCCATTGGAAACTTTACTAGTAGGTGATATGTGGACATGGCCGCCCGCCATGCGTTAAGCGTGGGATGACCAATGATGGCGTTATAGGTAGAGGAGCAATCCACGACAAGAAAATTGACCTCTTTAGTGAGCTGCTGGGGGTACATCTCGATGGTTACTGGCAAAGTAATAGTTCCAATGAGAAAGACTTTGGTGCCACCGAATCCTACCAATGGTGAGTCTGAGGGTAAGAGACACTCTCGGTTAACCCTCATCTGCTGGAACGCAGGGTAGTAGAGGATATCTGTTGACTTCCCATTGTCTGCTAGTACTCGTCAGGTATTGAAGTCTATGATGGACAAGCTAATGACTAAGGCATCGTCATGAGGGTGGTGTAGTCGTCTAGCATCTTCCTTTGTGAAGCTGATGGCAAGGTTATCGACCTTAGTAGCTTTAGGAGGTCGTTTGGAAATTTGTATGCTCTACACCATACATAAGTACATCTTCCTAGCTTTCTTGGATGATCCCGCCATAGTGTTTCCTCTTACAATTACAGTTATTTTGCTGAGTGGGGCTCTGAGTCTTTCTTCACTAGTCGGTTGGGCTCAGGGTCCCTTGGTGGGTTTTCACCACCCTCGACGAATTGCTGTAACTTCCCCTGCTTGATGAGGGCTTCGATTTGCTGCTTGAGGTTGTAGCACTTAGAGGTGTCATGCCTGTGGTCCCAGTGGAAGCAACAGTATTTTTTCCAGGGCCTTTTGCTTGGATCGTCCTTCAGCTTGTTTGGCTACGTTAGTGCCGGGTCATCCCTTATCTGCATGAGGACTTGATCCAGCGGGGTATTCAAGGGGGTGAAATTTATCATCCTCCCTGATGGGGGTTTTAATCTCCTGTCGTCCCTTCGCTCATTCGTTTGAGCAAACTTTCTTCCTCTATTTGGGCGAGGGTCATCCTGCCTTTCCCTTTTTCTCGGTGTGTCCCCCCGGGCGATTATCGCATCTTCAACATTCATGTATTTCGTGGTCTTGTATAGTGTTTTGGCCATCGTCTTTGGGTTGTTGATAGGCCAAGAATGTATTGATCATTTGTGATGAATTAACCAATTAATTAGCCAAGTTAATTAATTAATTCAATTATCATGCAATAAGCATGGTAGCACAAACAAATCACCAACTAAGTTAAGAATGCAGCGGAAAATAAATTGACATGGAGATTTGTTTACGAATGGGGAAAACCTACACGGCAAAAACCCCACAGGGTGATTTTAAGGTCTCCACTCTCAAGAATTCACTATTATCGCTACAAGCGGTTACAAGTAAAGGAATCCCAGTACTTTACACCAACCTACAGTTGAACCCTTACCTCAATACCAAATTGGACTTGTTCTGTAGTGATAATTTCTCATTTCAATGCACGGCTCCCAGTACGTGACTAACCAATTCGATGCGCGGATCCCAGTACGTGGCTTACTCATCAACTTGAGAAGGATGTTTGTTGCAAAGTTCTTCAATTCATAAACAAGATGAAGATCACGAAACTCCTTGGTTACAAAACCCTACGGTGTACAAACACAATAGCTTCTTGAATAGAAAGATGAACTAGGGCATATGTCTCCAGTTTATAATATGCTTGTGAAAAACTTTTGCATTGAGGTGCATTAGCTATGACGGCCCTTAAAACAATCCTTATAGATGTTTAGGGTTGTGAAAAAAGAAATCCCAAACATTTATTCATGGATTGGAGTGAAATCAGATTTGAAAAATTGATTTTCTTAAATCTCGACAGATACCCTATCTATCGAGCAGCTGTCAAGTATCGGGCTTAAACAGCCTTTTAAACCTTGATAGATACTAGCCGTTGAGCTTTAAAATCTAGCATTTCTTCACTTGTTTCTTTGACAGATTTGCATGGTTTTAACATTTGGACTTGAACTCTTGTTCCTTGAAGTATTAAACACATCCTACATCTACCAAATTATAAGTAAAGTGCGTTTTGTCAAAGGATTAGCCAATTCTAATTGACATATGTTCCTAACATGATTCATATATGTCCTAACAATCTCCCCCTTTGGCAATTCGTGACAAAACCACAACAAACAAATGAACATATGAGAGAAGTCATGAATCACTCAACTCATACTCACTTGTTGAATACAATAAAATACATCCTAACACAAACTCTTGAAAATCTTTGTAAGAAGAGAGTTCATGGCAAGAAGACTTTGACAACTTGTATATCTGAAATACTTTAAACAAAACTCATCACGGCATCTTACTGTGAAATAGAAATAAAAGATTGCATATAATTAATAAGAATCATGTGCATAAAGGGAGAAAAGAAACAACACATGTAAAGATAGTTGAATAACATATATATATATATATATATATATCCAAAGATAAGTACAATGTATGTCAAATGGTCACAAGACCGGTATACATGAGGTAAATGTAAAAGAAAGAAAAGAAAATACATAATAACCTCACTACATCCCTTAAAAAGTATGAACACTCAACCTAACAAAAATCCCCTATGCTAACTCTTCCTCTATGTATATGACTACTCTCATATCCAAAACTACTCCCCCTTTTTGTCATGAATGATAAAGGGTAAGTAAATCAAGCAGTCATCTCGTCGTCACTGGGCGAGCTAGCATCCTCATCCTTATCATCATCATCGTCGTTGGAGTCACCATCATCGTCCTCATCCTCAGATGCCTCTAGAGAAGGAGAGGAAGACTCTACGAAGCCACCAACGCGAGCCTGCCATCGAGCAATACGGCCGACACGGGTGTTCACCTGACATAGCTCGTCACTAGGTGTGTCAAGGTGAGCATCCATGTGCTGCAGCTGCGCCATGACCGCTTAGAGGGTCACACTACCCGCTGATGAAGAAGGAGCAGATGTGGAAGGAGCGGAAGGAGTTGAAGGATTCGCTTTGAGGGTCACACCATCCTCAGATGCCCTACTTGCCCTTTGCCTTAGGGATAGGGGGAAGAGGACCTTAGCAAGTTCAATGCTTGGGAGTCAATAGCTAATATTAAATTGGGATTCGTATATGAATGTATGGACAATTGATTTGATGGATGAGCAAGTGGATTCTAAGTCTTTCAATTCTTAGTCAATAAGAGGGTATTAAATACAGATTGGGGTCCATATAATTGAAGGCAAGTCAAAAATAATTGGATGCTAAAATTTCCTTGTGAGAGGTGACCTACCCACGTTTGTTTGTTTGTTTTTTTTTTGTTTTTTTGTTTTTTTATTTTTTTGAGGGGGGACCTACCCACGTTTAGAAGAAATATTGGACTAGTTGAAGACAACTTTACCACGAAGTCAAAATAATGCTCCTATGTCTATATGACCCTCCCCCCACGTGAATGAAGTTATTAGTCTAAAATTTCAAAGGATATTAGATTACTATTAGAGAAATGGATATTAGATTACTATTAGAGAATAAAGTGACGTAGCAAATTACCAATTTTACACTTGCTATGAGACCTTAGGCTTCAAGTAGAAGCTTAAAAGCTGAAATTTTAAATTATATTATTTATTGAATTATTGGAGTATTCAAGTCGTGTGCAGAATGGTTTTGTCTATTTTAGTATAAAAATGTATTATTTTTACTTTATATAATTATTTTTTTTAAATATCTTATATCAGATTATTTATTTAGATAAATTTCATTAATATATCTTGAAATTTGAGCTAATATCAATCAAGTCTACTATTTTTCAAAACTAATCATTTTGGTTCCTAAAGCCAACTTAGTTCCTAAAACGGTTGAAAAAAATAACTAATTGTTGAGGGGTTAAGTTGGCTTTAGGGTCCAAATTGGCTAGTTTTAAAAAGTTTTGAACTTGACTAATATTGGCCCAAACCTTAGGATATATTAGTGGAATTTACCTTATTTATTTTATATTACATTTCATTAAAATATTATTTCTTTATTAATTTTTCATTATTCACCTAATTCATTTATCTTTTTCTCTTATTTATTATTATTTCTTTATCAACTTACACAGCAATACTAACAATGCAGCTCTTCTTTTTTATTATTTTATTATTTTATTATTTTTTATTTTACACAAGTTTGACTAATCTGATGCAAGTGAATTTTAAGATTATATAAATGTAAAAAAAAAAAAAAAAACCTTTTATTCTATTTACATTATCCTTTGTGAGTGCTATTTGTATTTTTACCATTGATTTATTGTTTATTGTCTCTTGAGTGGGGAATGTGTAGTAGTGGGGTAGTAATTATTAAAGACAAAAAATTAGACTATTGAAGTAATTGGGGTGAGGTAGTGTATTTACAACTTTTATGCGTTGAATTGTTAATAGAGTAACACTATTTACACAAACCAATAATGATATGCATACAACAAAAATAATGCAATAATAAAAATTAAAGTTGAGTTGAATTTTCATCTTAATTGAGTAATGCTACAAACACAATAGTGGATGAATGATTGCTTAGTTAAGTATATTGAAGAGATGTAACTTATAACATTGGTAATGAAACTATCATGTAATGAATTTAAAATATGAAAACACGTAGAATGAAATTATAAAACTTTATGTATTTACATGCATATTTTGTGATGTTGATATATTCAAGTTTTTTTTCAATTAAATTTTGTATAATTTAAGTTTCTTAGGGATCACCTATAAAATATTCCTGGAGCTGCAGTTGATTCTTGTTCCACTATCTTCTTTGTGGGAAATACAAGAGAAATTTCCGAAAAATACCAAAAAAATTCCGAGTCAAATGCCCCAAATGCAAGATCTGTTCAAGCAATCTCTCTACCATGGGGCACAAACTTCTTTTATTCTTCAAAAGAGCTGTTAACAAGTCTTCTAAAGTGTGAAAGAAATTGGAAGCAAGAACAATCTACTGGCATTAGATTAACTTTGTGGTAATTTAAAAAAAAAAAAGAGGAGGAAAGATGTGTGGGAGCGTGTGAAAAGTCATTTTGGGCTTCTATTTTTTTTTTTTTTTTGGTTGACTATGCAGAACAAAGATTACCATTTGATTGCATGTTCTATCTATTCTATGTAGAACAAAGATTAATAGTGAATACAACTTTACCACAAAGTCAATGGCCAAAATGATCAAATATCATTATTTGGGAAAATACTTACCAATTTACCACTGTTTTAGACTTTATGTAAGCTAAATAGACCCATGAGTATTTCAATTCAATAACTCAACTTGATGTAAGCTAAAAGACCCATCAGTATTTCAATTCAAGGTCTGTTTGGTATATGTATTTAAATATATGTTTTCAATTTTTAAACAATATTACATATATTTTCATATATTTTTTTCCCCACAAAAAATACAAATAATATTACTAAAATAACGTAATCAATCGGCCTCTCAATAACTCAACTTTATGTAAAGCTGTGGAACCTACGAAAATTAATACTCAGCCAATTTGCACAGAACGGCAACTGTACGTACCCGCAAAGGACACTCTCCACTTCAATGTTCCTTCTCAGCTCCAAACTACCACTATCTATCGATATCCTCTATATTATTCCAACTGATGCTAAAGAAAATAAAGACAAAACAAAATGAGAAAGCTTGGATGAGGTTTCCAATTATAGATACAGCCCATATAGAGGTATGTACACAACAAGATATATACAAATCAAATAGAAATTAAAAACTATAAAATATATAAGATTCTGACATATCATTTTGTTGTGCCTTTATTTACATATCAAATATATAAGATATATACAAATCAAATAGCTATCAAATGATAAGATATATACAAATACAAACTACTGTTACGAAGGGATAAGCCCAGCTTTGTTACGTGCTCTATTAGATGCACCAACAATAAGGGACGGAGGCATAGTTGGACCAAGTGGGGGCAATGCCCCTAATATATATATTTAAATACTAGTATTATATAGATACTAATTTTAGTAATTTTGTTTTATAAAATTACGCTTTGCCCCTCTTAACAATATCATTAATTCTTTTACGAGTAATTCTATAGTCACAAAATTTTCTACAAAATTTTTACAAATTACTGAAGTAGTAAATTCTTATTGGTTCGCATCTAGACTCATACTTATATTACTTTTTAACTTACCAATAATCACCACTATATTAGCAATTTGTAAAAAAAGTTTGTAACTCTAGCATTTTCCTCCTTTTAAAGGCCATTAAAAAAAAAAAAAAAACTTGATCTAAAATCTAAACATAATATACAAGCCCAAAAAAATTAGCCAAACAACAAAATTACCAATAGTAAAGCTAAAAATAATTAAGCTTAATCAACAATTTTACCCAAAACAAATAGCCCGATTCCTCAAAAAATTTTAAATAAAATAATTTTGTCCTTATTTAGAAGCAAGGCACACATAAAAAACACACGAAAATAAATAAACAAATAAAACTCATTAGCAGTTAAGCAGCAAAGCCAAAAGCCAAAGCTCTACACGTAGTTAACAGCAAAGTCACCCCCCATATTCCAAGTCCTAGTTCCGTCCTTGGTCAAGATGTAATTGTAATAGACTCAGGAATAAAATGTTGACAATTTGTATGTCTATTCTGCTCTATCAAGCACTTGTTCTTTTGAAGTTCGAATTATTGATGTTTTCTTGTCAACTCATTGCCTCTCCTACGATTGTGCAAGAGAGTGTGTGGGCATGTAAATTCCCTTTGGGAGCAAAGATATGTCTTTGAAACTGTCGTAATAGGGAACGAAAGAATTAGGAATACAAAAAAGTTCTAATGTTATTTCAATTCTACCAAGTAATCATGTTCAGCTAGTTGGATAAAGATTCCCTTGCATGATTAATCTAGAATCGTTACTTTAATAAAACAAAAGCAATACAATGCCACTTTAACAAAGCCACTTCAATAAAACAAAAGCAATACAAAGCCACTTCAACAAACAACTTTATCCCACTGTGATAATTTTCCATCATCTTCCGCTAAAGTAGAGGGTGACTCTAGTGATGTCCCCTACTCCTGCAGTGCAATGACCTGAAAAGCAAGTCCACGCGATTGCTTCCTAGCTCATCTATTTCACTTATTATGCTACATTACCTTCACTCTCTTTTACTTTTCGTTGTTTCTTCCAAAAGATCAGCATTTAGCGAGAAGGGTTGCTTTGTGTTATCTTCTCCATGATTTGTTTTTATTTACTTGTATGTTACTAATAAGAGCAGAATGAAAACAGTCAATCAGTGTGAGTATTTAAACTTCTCCTCGGATATCTAAAGAGTTGTAGAAGCAACGCACACATCAAAAACACACAAAAATAAATAAATAAAACCCATTAGCAGTTAAGCCAAAAGCTAAAACTCTATCCTCAGTCAGCAGCAAAGTCGCCCCCATATTTCAAGTACTAGCTCCGTCCCCGCCAACAATGTTCTCCAACAATAGAAATTAAAATTTATAACCAAGACGCGAGACTGAGAGGTTGAGGATGACCCCGG
The DNA here is from genome assembly GCF_002906115.3 of Quercus suber. Lineage (NCBI taxonomy): Eukaryota > Viridiplantae > Streptophyta > Magnoliopsida > Fagales > Fagaceae > Quercus > Quercus suber. The sequence goes on from NW_027069891.1 coordinate 536,849, forward strand.
CATGAGAGTAACTTGCAGTAGAGACACCCACAGCTTCACAACAGAAACGAAAACCCAAGAGCTTTCACCGAAGAAAATGGGTAGCAAGGCCTAGATCTCTAGAAGAAGAAGAGGGAGATCAGCTTTCACTACACCGAATCATGGAGATTTCAGAGTATCAACTCACCTTTCCGGAAACAGAGAACAATGGAGGCTGGAAAAATTGGTAAGGTAAAGTGAAAGTTAGGGAGAAATGAGGAAAAAAAAAAAAAGCTGGTAAGTGAACAGTATTATAGTTGTTGGTGAGCTGCCACCGATGGTGACTTTACATGTAGCCAACAATGTTCTCCAACAATAGAAATTAAAATTTATAACCAAGACGCGAGACTGAGAGGTTGAGGATGACCCCGGCATGAGAGTAACTTGCAGTAGAGACACCCACAGCTTCACAACAGAAACGAAAACCCAAGAGCTTTCACCGAAGAAAATGGGTAGCAAGGCCTAGATCTATAGAAGAAGAAGAGGGAGATCAGCTTTCACTGCACCGAATCATGGAGATTTCAGAGTATCAACTCACCTTTCCGGAAACAGAGAACAATGGAGGCTGGAAAAATTGGTAAGGTAAAGTGAAAGTTAGGGAGAAATGAGGAAAAAAAAAAAAAAAGCTGGTAAGTGAACAGTATTATAGTTGTTGGTGAGCTGCCACCGATGGTGACTTTACATGTAGGTGATGACTTCACATGCAGGTGGAATTCACTGGTTGACCCAAGGAAAATGTGTTCCCGGTGTTCATCCCTCAAAGTCAATTATTTGAATTTTGAGCAATAAAAACAATTAAGTAAGGGGAGAGATAAAATTTCAAGTCAAAGTCAATTATTTGAATTTTGAGCATAAGAATAATTAAGTATGGACAGAGAGCTAAGATTCCAAGTAAAGGGCTGTAGTTTAAAAAAAAAATTATTATAAAACTCTAATTCGTATTAAAAATCAAGGAAGTCATATATATATATATATATGAGTTCGGTTCAAGTTACACTTAGTGTAACTTTAAGCAATGTTACACCACTCAATATTTTTTAATTGATTGCGAATATTGACAAATCTATCGTTAGATTACATTATCTTTTTATATTCTTTATTCTTGCAAAATTTCAAGGTGATCAAAAATTAATATCTATGCCATCAATCAATTGTTAAAATTCAAATTTTTGTAGTTTAAAATAATGCATAAAATATGAGTTTATGGATAAAATGGTAGATAACATCCGATTGATATGAAAATTGGCATGCATGTTAAGAACATATAAAACATGTAATTCAACGGTTAGATTTTCAAAATATTAATTTAATAACAAGTTATTGGGTGGTGTAACATTGTTTAGAGTTACACTAAGTGTAACTTGAACCCAACTCTATATATATATATATATATATATATATATAATCTCCAAATAAAATACTTAAAATATATATATATATATATATAGAGTAAAAATTATATTATACTAGAATTATATTATCCTTTTAGTAATTATGGACCAAATTACATTATTATTTCTTTCACTTATACCTCTCTCATAAATGTAATCCCAATTATTAGGTCATTGGCTTTAATTTTTCCACCCACCGACATGCCACAATTTTTATTTTTGTTTTCTTCTGTTTTATTCTCCTCCACCCTTTCCTTATTTTGTAGACCTTTCTTTTTCTATTTTTTTTTCCACCTTTTTTACATCCACACCATTAATAATTTTTATTTCTCCCTTCTCCTTCTTCACTTGTTTTGTTTCATCTTCTTCCTTTTACTTTATTTCGTCCACCGTAAACTCTCTCTCTCTCTTCAATTCAGCATCTCTCACTCTATCTCAGTTGTGGTGTTTTTTTTGGGGGGGGAATTTAAGGGCTGGGCTTTTTTATTTTGGTACTTATTTTGGATTATGGGTGATGAAATATAACTTGGTTTTCACCCAATCTAAACACACTCTCTTCTTTTAGGAATAATGAACTACATTCCAATCTAAATTCAGTTCTTATATGCTCTTTGGTTTATGCTGTGTCCCATATCTACAACCATGCTTTCGCTTTTGTTCTTCTCTACCTTTCTTATTCGACCTTCTTTGAGCTCCGTGATGGACCCTATCACCTTCTCTTTTCCCACATTCAATCCAGAAAGTTGCAGCAATGGAGAGCTTATTTGTATGGGTTCAGCGACTGCAGTCGATGGATATTTGAGCATTACACCGGAGCCACAAGACGACAATTTCACCTCACAAACTCAGCTAAAAACCAAGGTTGGCCGGGTTCTTTATTCCCACCCTATGCTTGCATGGCCAGCCAATATCTCAACCATCTTCACTGTTAGAATTTCTGCCTTCCAGAATTCAACTGACTCAGGAGATGGAATGGCGTTTATTATTGCACAAAATCATGATCCGTCGCCACCAGATAGCCATGGCTTCTTTCTCGGAATCCTTGATCGGTCAACCGAAGGTAAGTATATATATATATATTAATATTTTAATGTTTCTGTTTGGATTTTAGACCCTTTCCTGGAAATATAAATTGCATTAATTTGGGATAGAAAAATACATCAAACATGCAAACATGCAACTCTATCAACACACATTTTTGGTATGATAATCACTTCACAATTATAATTTTTTGTAAGGTTGGTGGAGAGAGGGGAGAAGCTCGGGGTTCAAGTCTTTATAATAGAGCTTTACACACTTAGACTAAGTTAGAGTAAAACTAGTAAAGCAAAAAAAGGAAAAAAAGGAAAAAGAAACTCCTTAAATTCACTAAAAGAACATGACAACTAAATAAATAGGCTATAGAAAAGGAAAAAAAAAAAATACTATTACACATTAATTCTATGTTTGGTTGGATTGATTTAGGGGAAGATGGAAAAAAAAAAGTGAGAAATATGGGAGAAAATGGTTGGGAAGGGTGTTTGGTTGGAAGAGGAAATGGAGAGAAAATTGGTGAGATGCAGCTGTTTTCTCTCTGCACCCATCGAAACTTCATCTCCCCAAATTGGGAAAAAAATGAGGGTGGAAATAAAGAGCAAAAGCTCATTGGCGTTTTGGACAAAATTACCCCTCCATTTTGAATAAAAATTGAACTAGCTACTGCCACATTCATAAGCTCATGCGCTCTTCACCCAGCCATGTTCAAAAAATTGAACATTTTGTCCACCTTTTTTTTTTTTTTTTTTTCTCTCTTGGCTCTTCACCGAGCCCCGTTCAAAAAGTTATTTTTTGGTAGGCCTTCATAGTTCATACATGGGTGGGTTTAAAAAAAAAAAAAAAAAAAAAACAAAAACACGAAAACATACACAATGCTATTTTGTGTGTTATTGGGTTCCCACATATGTATTGTCTTTTTAGTAATGTAATTCTATGCAAGGCATTGGCACAAAATCTTATCTGCCTTAACATTTTGCTATGCCAACTAAGGCACCATGCCAACTAGATGTCAGTTTTGTTATTAGTGTCTTGTTAGCGATACAACATCTTGCTATGTTAGTCAAGTAGCAAAGGTAACATACCAAGCTATACATTTAAGACCTTCTGTATCATCAATTTCATGTTAGCGACACAAGATCTTGCCATGTCAGCTAAGCAACAGAGGTGCCACACCAAGTTGTACATTCAAGGCCTTTCAAACTCAAGTTTTTACCTTTAGATTGAAGGGGTGTTAGACATATTATGGCTCAAGTAGCCCAAACCAATTGTAGACCCATGTACTTGTAAAGTATAAGCCTATGCTAATTGGTGTGTTACAAGGTCCCCACATATAGCATAGGTGCCACACCAAGCTATACATTCAAGACCTTCTATGTCATTAGTGTCATGTTAGTGACACAAGATCTTGCCATATGTTAGTCAAGCAGCAGAGGTGCCATACCAAGTTAAACATTTAAGGCCTTCCAAACTCAAGTTTTTACCTTTAGTTTGAGGGGGTGTAGACATATTATGGCCCAAGTAGCTCAAACCAATTGTATGCCTATGTACTTGTAGAGCATGAGTCCATGCTATTTGTTGTGTTACTAGGTTCCCACATATAAGTTGTCTTTTTAGTAATATAACACAAGATCCTATTTGTTTCAACATTTCTACTATGCCAACTAAGGCACCATGCCAACCAGATGTCAGTTTTGTTATCAGTGTCATGTCAACGATACAAGATCTTGCAATTTTAGTCAAGTAGTATAGATGCCACACCAAACTATACATTCAACACCTTCTACATAGGCCTGTACACGGTGTGGTGTAGCCGATTATGGGGGGAATTTTTGCAGCACACCTATGTCTACACTAGGTTCAGTTCACCATAGCAGTGCAATGTGGTTAGTTCAATGCAAAAAAAAAAAAAAAAAAAAAAAAAAAAAAAAAAAAAAA